>NW_008621406.1:40485-46499 GCF_000691845.1 Merops nubicus | reverse complement strand
GTGGTGTGTGACCCCTGCCTGTCTCAGCCCTTTTCACACAACAGAGGATGCTGAACTGGGAAAGGGCTGGGCAA
The DNA here is from genome assembly GCF_000691845.1 of Merops nubicus. Taxonomy (NCBI): domain Eukaryota; kingdom Metazoa; phylum Chordata; class Aves; order Coraciiformes; family Meropidae; genus Merops; species Merops nubicus. The sequence goes on along the minus strand of NW_008621406.1, from coordinate 46,425 downwards.
CCCCTGCGTCCTGGCCACCAGCCAGGGCTGTGGGACCTTGCAGAGGGTTGATCCCAAGGAGGATGTGGTCCTCCTGCCTTCAAACACAGCCAGATGCCCTGTGCAGCATCTCTCCTCTGCAACCTCCCCGGAGCTTGCCTGTATCATCACCATTCATTATCCAAATGACTATATTTATTAAGTCCCCTGCCAAGGCATTACAGAGTGGTCTGTAACAGAGATTAAAAGCAGAATAAAACACCAACGTGATCTTTTTTCAAGTAAACAAAACGATAAACAGTCTCAGCACTGGCTTCCAGAAACACACAACTGTGGGAAAGGTGCCAAATTCATCGCTGCCACAACACAAACGCACTTGTGCCTGCAAACACCCCACTCTTGGAGGGGGGGATCAGGCCCGTGCATGTGCTTCTGCTTGTCCAGCTGCTCCCTGTGCTGAAGACCCCGTTGGTGGGAGAACACCTTCATCCGCCCTGTCCTGGGAAGCTGCCCTGCACCATCCCACCTCGGCTGGGATGCTGAGCCCCCCAGGAACATCCTGTCCTTCTTCTGCTCCTACGGCTTGGGGAGGGACAACTCAGGGACATTCCTCTGGCGATACCAACAGCCTGCTGCAAAGGCAGACATGAGCCAAGATAGGTTGATGACTGTCCCCGTGTGTGCCAGCACATGGACCCCCATGACACCAAGGCACTACAGCCTAAGGCAGCATACAGAGGGACCACCATAGTCCTGGTGGCATTTGCCAACAGCTGGGGCAGTGGTGGGATGCAGCAAGGAGCAAAGTCTCCTTGTTCCTGCCCACCTGGCTCTGCAGAGCACAGTATCAGCCCCAGTAGCACAAGCCCACTTCGTTCTTATTTTCAAAGGCATTATTTTAAGTTTGTGGAACGAGGTGCTTTATGAGGAGGCACCAGGTTTCCTTTGTCTCTTCTGGAGATAGTCAGGTGCAGATAGGATGTATATTCTGTAAAAACACACACTCGCTTCCACTCACCGGTTACCTTTTTTTCTGAGAGCTGTAAGGGTTTCAATTACCGGATTCTGGGATTTAGTGCCCAGGGCTTTTTGGTGTGCGTTAGATTTATTAGAAGGTTTAGTACCAGCGGAGGATTCACGCATTTACTCCCAGGAGCCCAGCTTCCGTTCACAGACCCTAAATCACGAGCTGAGATGGGCTATTGTCACTTACGACATTAGCATGGTTAACGTACGTGGGGATGATTAATAGCAAGATACATGCAGCCTCCCCCTCCTCCCCAGCGCCGCCACTCTGCCACCTCTGCCCAAGCCGGGGGCCGCGAGCGGTGCAGCCGGTGCTGCCGCTTTTGTGGGGAGAGCTGAGCTGCACCCCTGCCCTGGGAGCCCTGGGTGATCAGCACCACCCCAGCACCAACAGTATTACTGTTGTATTTTATTATTATTATTTTAAAGATGAAATGTTGAAGGCTGTCATGAGGCAGAGGGATTTCTGCTGAGACAGGTCTATGGGAACCCCCTGCAGATGTTGGCTGGGAGAAGGAGAAGAAGGATGCTGGAAGGAGAGGAAGGATGCAAGTTTGCAAAACGTGGAAAAAAATGTTATTCTAACAGTAAAACCAGCCCTCCCTGGCAGAACCCAGGCACCCCTTCCCAGAGGAAATCTCAGGTCAAATCTGCCACTGGAGGAAGAAGAGGATGGTGCCTTTATTAATCAGGGAGCAGGTGAATGAGCCAACCCCTCTGATCCAAGCAGATCTCCTCTGAAAAATTCCATGGGATTATGCCACCTCTCTGCCCAGCTACCTCACATCTGCGGGAGCAGACACACGTTATGGTCCTCCCAATTGCCCCAGGAGACTGTCAACAAGGCTCAAGCTCCCCACACAAGGGATGTCCCACCACCTTGGGAACGCAGCAGCTTCTGCGCTGTGGGTTCTGCATCAGGCAGCGGCAGGTACCTGAGGCTTGAGGCAAGCCCTCAGCCCTGCGGCGCTCCAGGGGAGACACGACCATGCTCCTAATGAGCAAGATCCTGATGGCTTTTGTCCTTTTTCCAATACCATGTTACTTACCTTCCTTCTTTTTTAATTAAAGCAGCCCCAGCTGATTTTACAAGCTTGCCACCACTTCTCTCCCAGTCTCTGTGTCTCTCATATGCTTCAGTGCTAGTATTAATTATTAGAGCCAATTTACTGTTTATACTCTGATGTTTTAACTAATTACCACTAATGGCAGACACCAGTGGGCAATCAACTTCATTTAGTTCCCAGTGCAAACCACTCATTACTATCTGAGAGGGCGATGGAGAGTGTGCGGTAGGGATAAAGACTGAACTAGAGGGGTGGTGGGTGCCTGGGACTGGTGGTGCTGGGGAATGCTCCTGCCTTCCCCATGCAGCTGCTCTGGCAGGGCTCTGGGGGAGGATTTGAAGCTCCAGCATGTGTGAATGGGCAGCAGGGGAAAGCTGCTGTGCACAACTGCTCTGTGTTAAGATTGCTGGTACTTCACATCATGTGCCAAGCCCTGCCTTGTCACCAGGGAAAGGCTCTAAGCCTGAGACAGCTACAGTTACAGGAGAGCAACGTGCCTCTTCCCTTGCATGGTGAATGGCTCCTTTTCTCTGCTGGGTTTCAAACTGGGATCCAACCCTTGGGAAGTGCAGCCCTTGCTCATGTTCTTGGCTTGGTGTGATACCAGATGGAGCCAGGCTTCCTGGGTCCCAGATGCTTCTGGTGTTAATCCTGCTGTGAGAAGTACAGTGAGTGATGTAAAGGCAAGATGAGCTGGAGCAGAAAGGCCCTTGAGCTGGGCTTCCTCCTGTCTGGAGCTGAGCTGTAAGCCTGAGCTAATGAAGCTTACTCATGGATCTAATTTAGCTGTTTCTATGTGTATTGATATTGTTGATGCTAATCCTTCCTTAAGATGACTGTATCCCTCAGCCTAGCCTATCATGTCTCTATCTACTTGTTCCCTCTGGAGTCCCAGCAAAGCCACCAGGGCACACATTTATTCTCCTGCACCCCAGAACCAATGCAGGAGCCCACAATATTAAAAGGACATAACCTTCAAGTGGGGCAACAGTCCTGGCTGTGCTCATTACTCTCTGCTTTCGATGAAGAAATGAACACACAGGGCAGAGAGAGGCCTGTGAGGAGGGATGATGGATTGAGATGACTCCACCAGAGCTGGGCTGGCACCGCAGCTCCATAGGAAACCTTGAGTGGGCACAGCTCAGAGTAGAGCATAAGGGAGGAAGCTGCCAGGCATATCCCCAGATGTGGCCAAGAAGCACCTCTAGAAAAGATGATGTCCATTTGCCTCCTACAGCAAGACCTGTTAACCCTGACTTGGGACAAACCTCCAGCCAACTGCATATGTGGTTCTGTGAATCTGGATTCTTCCAGCCCTCAGACTTTAACATTTCCAGGAAACAGATAGAACTCTAATGACCTGCCAGCTGATTACCAGTAGTGGGAGTCCTGCCCTAACAAAAGGAACCACAGTGTTTTCAGACTTCACATTCCACTGACACTGATTTTATCGCAGTGATGCCATAACAGCGGCAGGAGTCCAGACCCAGCGATGGGGCTGGGCACCACCTCTCCAAAGTGATCTCCAGTCTTTTTCTCTCATTCTTTCACTACCTGATTTGCTCTGTTGAAATCCTTCATTTGAATGGGAGACAGGGGGTTGGAGACCTGCTCTGCGGTGGTTGGAACATGGTTGCTTGTCTTGCAGAGGAAGGGGTTATAACTGTGCACACATCTGAAATGTAATTGCTGTCAGCTCTCTCCATTCTTGCAGCACGAGGCCTTTAATCTCTCCCACCAGACCCATCGGCCCTGATATTGCAGCTCCAGAAAGGCTGGTTTTATGTACTTTAACCCTGCGACCTTTACAAATCCCATCATTCCAATCAATACGTCTCATTAGCGTTAGGTAAATGTATGGGATGGATGGGGAGCTGTGCTGGGAGGAACCCGTAGAGGGTGGAGTGGAAAGTGCTCCTGCCTGCCCACTCTCAGGGGGCAGCATGGCCCCACCATGCTCCCCAAGCTGCTGGGGCCACCCTTCCCCTCACAAGCATCCTTGCCCCCAGATATCCTTCCCCCCAGATGCACACCTCGTCCAGACAGAGAAGGGGGCCAGCTAATGCAGAGCATGAAACCAAGTCCCTGTGAAGCCAACTGCAGAGTCAAGAGCCCGAACTGTTAACCGGACCAAGCTGCTGAAGTAATTTCTTTTCTCTCTCCTTGGGAAGGAGACATATGTTTTAACAGCTTTCCCCTATGTCGGCTAAATGAAAACACCCAAGGCCTGTGGCAGGTGATGGGAAAACAATGTGGGGTGTGTGGGGGGCTGCCTGCCATCCCTGCCCGCCGGGCAGGGGAGCTGCCAGGGAAGGCGGTTACTGCGGATGGCAGGACAAAGCCAAGCAGCGGGGTGAAGAAAGGAAGAAATTCTCTGGCACTTCCCATGAAAATGAAGGGCTTAATCTATGGAGAAGCATGAGTTTACAGCAGGCGAGGACCTCGCCAGCACAGGAATGCTGGCCATGCCAGGTGGGACCGGCCCATGGATTCACAGGGCATCGGTCAGCCAAGGATGCTTCAAAAAAAGGATGGGGCCAATCCTGCCCTTGGAAAGGCGGGGGAAGGGAGAATGTTGCAACCCAGCTTTTACTGGGGAGGGGGCTCCCTTCTCCCTGGATCAGTGCCTCAGCCAGCAGGGCTGTAAATGCAATTACTGCCCATAAAACTGCCCAGCTCTCCCTGGAATCCTGCTCAAACGCTTGACTCGGGTGACCCACCGGCAGCAGTGGATCCCACAGGACTGAGTGTCTTGGGGGCTGTTATAGCTGCAGGGCACCCAGGGTGGGGGCAGCTTGCCCCACCACGCCTGCCCCCTTCCTCGCCATGCTGCCACCAAGGTGTGGGGTGGCTTCCCATGGGACCGTAGGGCAAATGGCCTCCAGACCCAGCACTGCTGGCTCAGCCACGCCATGTGCCTCCCAGCTTCACACCATGCCATCTCGGTGTTCCGCAGCTTGAAATTAATTATCCCATGCTTAAGTAAATTCTTCCCTGGCAAATCCAGCTCCTCAAAAGGAAAGGAGATGAGTTGAAGGTCTTCTCCTTCCAGTGGGGCAGCCTGGGGTGCAGGAGTAGATGAGGGTGCCTCCCCACCCTCCCCAGGCAGGACAGGCTTTTTCAGTGGCAGCTGGAGCGGGTTTGGTTTCTGAGCTCTGCTATCCCCATCTGCAGAGCCAGCACGTTACTGCAACAGCACTCGGACCCTGCACACCCGGCCAGTAAAAGCGGCCTGAGCAATCCAGAGCACAAAATACATTCGTATGTATACATCTATTTCTGCAAGAGCCCACAAAAGCAAGGGCTTAAAACCCATGGGCCAGCTCCACTCTTTTGCATTAGTGAGGTTTAATGAAGGTGTTTCCATGAGGTTTAAACTTAGAGCTGGGCCAAATACACCTCTCGCTGGAGTGTGAGACGTCCAAATTTGTCTTTGTGCCGGAGGGGATACACAGAGCTGGGTGTGCAGTGTTCCCACATATGCAGGGCAGTTTGCAGACCCTGTTCATGTGCTCCCCCCTCCCAGCACTGGTGCCTGCTGTCCCCATCTTCTCACTGCTCTGTTTGTCAAGGCTCTTCGGCAAGCCCTCAGACTTGTTGACAAGCACTAAACTCCACGGCAGCCGGGAAACCATTTAAGCACTAAGCCCCACTCGGCTTTAGTGAGATGACTGCAGCACAGAATCTCAGCGCAGGCCTTGGCACCAGGCAGAGGGAAGGAGAAATTAATAAATCCTCCAGCAGGGCCAATTTCACTTGATCTGATGCTGCTCCTCCTGGAATTAAAGGGGTGAGTCCCAGGGAGCCTCTCCAGAGCAGTGGGCTGATCAGCACCACACTCACCACTGCTCACCAGCTCCCTGACCAC
>NW_008621406.1:36851-40454 GCF_000691845.1 Merops nubicus | reverse complement strand
CCCACCAGCTCCCTCACCACCAGGCTGGGACCAGCCACAGAACCTGGGTCTGCTCCATGGTAGGAAAAAACAATCCATAGCTCCAGAGTTGTCCAGCAGAACAACTGCCAGGCCAAATGAAGCCCCCACTATGCAAGTCCCCAGCTCTGCAGTGGGTACCTCGCCCTGGCTAGGAGCCCCCATTGGCAGAGCATCTGTGTGCAGGGGGCTCATGGAGTCTTTCAAGCTTGTTTTTTTTTGTCACCAAGAGTGTGGAGCCAGCAGCAAAAACTCTTAGGCAGACGCAGACCCTCAGCAGCACTGCTCTCCTCAGCACCACAGTCCCAGCCTGGCCATCCCCAGCTGGTAACAGCCATGGCAAAGGGAAAGGGGGTGAGGGGGTGGAAAGCTAACACATCCCCCAGCCACATGGTTATTGGAGGAGAACATTGCAGAGGCCTTGCTGCAGGACCCTGTTTAACCTTCTTGGGCTTGTCTGCTGGAGGAAAGCTCAATGGGAGGAGAGATACTATAGATAGACAGAGATATTGGTGGGTCCAGAGATGCAGGGGACTGCAGCAGCTTTAGATTTTATCTGTGTCTCTGCACAGCCTGACCTTGGAATCCAAATCAACAGTTGTTAATAAAACATAGGGGAGAAGCAGGAGAGGTTAAAGGCAGAGCATGCTGCAGGGCTCTGGGAAAGCTGGGTTACAGCTGAGGGCACTCGATGCTGCCACTGTCTAGTCTAAGACCACCCAGAGCACATATGCTTACTGACTCACTTTTCCTTACCCATTGGAAAAGCTGCTTTTGGAGAGTAACGGAAACAGAGGGAATTCCCAAAGGCCTGGAAACCCTCCCAGATCCCTGTCTGCTCTGTTGGCTTCTCTGTGTGTATTTTGTTCCTGTGCTGCACCCCTCTGAAGGGCTGGGACTGAGCCTAGTCTGGGGGAAGTGTGAATTGGCTGAAGGTAGCTGCAGAAGGTGGGAGAAACCTCGCAGAAGGTGGGAGCAGGAGCTTTCCAGTTCTCCCTTGCATTCCTGGTCTCTCTTGGTAATGCTCAGCTGTCTGGGATGCTCTTCTGTGTGTGCCCCTTGCTGCTATGCATGGTCTGGATCTGCAGGACGCATTCCTTGACTACATTTCACCCATGCTACTGGGAGCTTCTCTTCCTTGTAAGGAGCTTGAGAAAGAGCTGGGGCAGCCCCAAGGCTGAAAAGGGAAGGGAAAGCTGGTTTTGGTCATCACTGGAGAGAGCAAGCAGATGCTCAAAGCACAGGGACCTCATCCCAGAGACACTGCTGCCTACCTGCTGTGCCCTGTCTCCTCCTCACCTCCAGCCATGCAGAAATCTGGTCCTTACTCAGGCCAGCATTTCAGTCCCAGCCATTACAATGACAAGGGTGATAAGAGATTCTTATCACAGTGCTCAGCATCGATCTGAAGCTGAGCCCCTTCCCCACTCTCCTCCTGGCTGCTGGAGCAGCAGTTGATGCTGCTGAGGGACTCAGCAGCAGAGTTTGTTGGAGAGCAAAGATGACAGTTCAGGGTTCAGATCCCTGTGGAGATATGTCCCTTCAGACCAGCAGCTTCAATCTTATCCCTCTACTGCAGACAGAACACAGGAATGGAGCCAGGATGCCCGAGCTCCTTCTTGCCACATATCTGCTGGGAGACCTGCTCCATGTCCCCAGGCAGCAGGAGGACCCTGGAGGGCACTGTGAGTCTCCATCCAGGCCACGGACTGTGGCCTCCCAGATGAGACAGCAGCTTGTCCTCCTACTTGTGCTTGGGAGAAGAAAGGAAGAGGTCCTGCTGACCCCACAAGAGAGACAGGGAGAAGCCTGCAGTCCTGGACCTCAAGCCTGGGCTTCACTGCACGTTTGTTTCACTCCAGCCCTACAAAAACCTGTCACTTTCTATAGCCCAGCACGGCCTGCTGTCACTTCAACCTCCTTCCCCATAGATCCTGCCCACCCACTCATGCTTCACAGGGACATGCCTTCCCACGCATGGCTGATGGGGACAGTGCTCAGGAAGGAGGCACTTCCAGCTGGGTGTCTCTTAGGAGGAAGCAGAGCCTGCACACAAGTTTCTGTGGGGTTAAGGCTGACATAGCACAGCTGCCCTGTCTCTCAATCTCTCCCTGCAGCCACCACCTCCACCACTTAAAAAAACTCAGTTCCTCCCACCAGCCTCAAAACTTGGCCAGGTCCCTGCTTGGAGCAGTCCTCAGGGACCCACACCAGCTCAGGCTTCCACCTTTCCGTTTCCCCCTTCTTAGCTGCACTGGGGTGTTGTGTGCCTGTGAGGGAAGGCAGAGGAGCTGGCAGCACTACTGCTTGCACCGAGGCTGCCCTGGGCAGCTGGCACTGCAGCCTCCCAGTGCTTGGGGGTGCCTTGGCTCAAATCATCGAATCATAGAATGTTAGGGGTTGGAAGGCACCTCTAGAGATCACCTAGTCCAAGCCCCCTGCCAAAGCAGGGTCAGCTAGGGCAGGCTGCACAGAACCGAATGCATGCACCCCCACTTTGCAGCACACCTGCAAAGGCGGAACAGGACCTCAGCCACCAGTGGGGAAACTGAGGCATGGGCGGGCTGTGGGATCACACGGCCGCACAGCAGAGCTGCTGAGAGGACTGAGATGTCCTGAACCTGGAGCTGCCAACAGAGCCTCGGCTCCTTGAGAAACCTTGAAGCCCCAGCAGCTCCGGCCATGAGGATGTTGCAAGTCCTCCCTTTCCTCCCAGAGCCGTCTCTGCGAAGAGCAGAAGCACAAGGCGGTGGCAGGGGAAGCGTCTGAACAATCAGGGCTTGTGCAGAGACGAAGAAAGGCCCTTCTTGTCGGCGGGTGCAGTTGGGGTGAGCCTGGGGGCATCGCAGGATGGTACCCCAGGTACCCCAGCTGTGCCGACTCTCCAGCTCAACAGAGAGCAGGCTGTTGTGGGCCCAGCCCCGGCGCAGGGTGTCACCGCCTGCCTTGGTTAGCGGAGATGCTCTCTCTTTGTGCCTGCTGGTTTCTGCTCTGCTGACCTGCTCTGCTCCCTCCGCTGGCACCATCCATCAGTTCTGGCAGCCCCGTCAATTCCAGGGCTCTGTGATGCCATTCCCCAGGGGGAAAAGCGCTTTTTTTTTAAGGAAAAGGAGAAATATTTTCCCTCCCGGCAAGCTGCTAGGCTCCCTTCCTCCCCTCCTCAGGGACATCTGAAGCTCAGCCCAGCCCGGGGGCACGAGCACATCGTGTGTCCAAGCATTCAGCCCAGCCCCAGGCCTCCCCGCTGGCTGCCAGGAGTCTGAAGGGCAGCGGTGCCTGCGGTGTCCCCAGGCAGATGTGCGGTGTCCCCGGGGCAGATGTGCTCCAGCGCCCTGCTTGCCCCGGGCCCCTGCTATTGCAGGTAACTGGCAGGCGGTGGCAGCCTGACCCACAGCCCGCGGGTCCGGCAGGCAGGGCCGGGGCAGGCCGAGCCCGTAAGCAGCCAGGCCAAGCTGGCAGGAGCCGGGGAATATCAGCCCCGGCAATGGCCGAACCCGCCCGGCCCTTTGCACGGCATCTGGTCGAGGACGGCTGCAGCAGCAGCTCGGGGAAAGCGGCGGTGCGTGTGTCCACCCTCGCAAAGCG
>NW_008621406.1:31654-36811 GCF_000691845.1 Merops nubicus | reverse complement strand
CAGCTGGGTCAGGCTCCAGAGGATGACACCGCTGCCCACATGAGGACGTGGCAGGGTGTGTTCAGACCTCTGTCCCCGAAAGCCCTTCTCCAGTGATGGGGGGTTTGAAGCATGCAATGGCAGGGTGAAACCTACAGCAGTGTCCCACACTGCAGTGCTTGCCACGAGGCTGCAGCACTGGGGAATACCTATAGCTGAGCAGTATGGAAAAGCAGGATCCTGTGAGCAGCCTTCATCCCTTCCTGCCTGGGCCAGGGTCAACCCTGCAGTGCTGGACCGTTGCCCCAGCTCTCCCCAGCCCCAGCTCACTGCCCCAAAGACCAAATGTGAGGTAGAGACCTGGCCATTATCAGGGCTTTTTGCCTCCACCTCAGCAGCAGAAACATCTGCCTCACTTCTTCAGTCGATACTCAGCTCTTAATACTCCTGACAATTCTCAAGAAAACAGTGGCATTAAATGTTAATTATATCTACTTGGATTCAAAAAATTTTATTACTTAATTATAGCTGGAGTTGTAAAAAAGATGCAGAGCAAGAGGGGCTGCTGCTCCATGGGGCGAGCAGGGCTGAGCCCCCCTGGCCATGCTGAGCTGTTGGCCGCAGGATGGAGGGGTGTACCCAGCCCTCGGGACGGGGCTGCTGCGGGAAGGGGCTCCTGAGCCAGCAGCCGGCTCCGGGCACACGGCAGGTACTTGCTTAACTGTTGCGCTGGCGGGACCCGGCCTGCCCCAGCCTGTGGGCTTTTAATTTACTGCTTTCCTTTTACCGTAAAACTGAAAGGGGAAGGTGCACCCTTTAATCACTGCCTCCGGGGCCCCGCCTGAAACCACACAGAGACCAAGCGAAGGCTAGGAGTTAATGCTCCTTCCGACACCTTTTTATGATTCATGGGCCTGACCTTGAGCCATAAACCGCTCAACCTCCTCGCCACACTGGCAGTATTTACAGCCTGCAGGGGCCACTGCGCACAGCCACCGACGCGGAGCCGCGGCCGCGCACGCTGGCACAGGTATGTACGCAGCCGGGGCTGCAACAGGTAGGCAGCTGGAGATCAGAGGATCACAGAGCAGTTTGCATGGGAAGGGGCCTCTAAGGGCCATCTAGTCCAACCCCCTTGCAGTGAGCAGGGACATCTTCAACTACATCAGGCTGCCCCGAGCCCCATCCAACCTGACCGTGAGTGTTTCCAGGGATGGGGCATCGAACACCACTCTGGGCAATCTGTGCCAGGGTTTCACCACCTTCAGCATGAAAACTTTCTTCCTTATACCTAGTCTAGGCGTATCTTCTTGTAGTTTAAAACCATTACCCCTTGTCCTGTTGCAACAGACCCTGCTAAAAAGACTGTCCCCAGCTTTCTTATAGGCCCCCTTAAAGTACTGAAATGCCACAATAAGGTCTCCCTGGAACCTTCTCCAGGCTGAACAACCCCAACTCTCTCAGCCTTTCTTCAGAGGAAAGGTGCTCCAGCCCTCTGATCACTTTTCTAGCCCCCCTCTGGACCCACTCCAGATGTGCCAGCTGGGACAGCTACATGGACAGGGATGCACACATGGGTGGGCAGCCTTGAACAGATCCTAACACAGCACACAGAGATGAAGATGCACACAGTGCACCAAGGAATCCAAGTTTCTACACACCCATATGTGCAGACAGAGGTGTGCACAGGCAAATGTGCTCAGACACCCTCACTGGGGAGTACCTGCAGATGCACGTAACAAGCACGTTTCCACGCAGGGAGGTGTGGACCCACATACCTGCTGGCTGGGCATTTGCCCCCAGACACTGGGCCATGATGGGGGACTTTCCACTTGTCACAGAAGGACAAGCACTGTGGCTGCGGGCATGGCCCAAAGGGCAAGAAATCAGGGTGAACTGACACGCCCCAGCCCTGTGCAGCGTGGGTCCTGCTGGTCTCTCACACACAAACCACCTCAGTGCCAGGTCCTGGCATCAGGGTCCATCCTGCTGCACCCCACTGGGCAGGCAGCCCCAGGTCTTGCTCCACAGGTGAGACCCATGAAAGACTACATTGGTGCATAGTGGAGCAGGGTGAGGTCTACTGATTAAAGCAAAGGGTACCCCACTGCGTAGGCTCAGACCAGTCAGCTCCTTGCTTTATGCCTCAGTTTCCCCACTGCTGCAGCAGGAAAAATAATCCTGACCATCATGTTTGCATGGAGTTGGGAGGCTGAGCTTGTTAATGTTTGCAAAGTGGGTTTGGCTCCTGTGATAGAGCGAGTCAGAAATGTGAAGGTCATTATTATTAGTAGGATTAAAGCAATTTAACCCAGAGTGAGAGGGTCCAGGTGAACATAGCAGCTGCACTGTGCTCAGCAGCAAATCACATATGCATGCAACCTCAAAATAGTGATGAATACTGTGATTATGACTCATTTTAGAAACGTTAAGCAGGACTAGAGGGTTGCCAGAGTGCCCTCTAAAACTTCCACCCAAAATATACCCACCCTTCAAAGGCAGACAGGACCGAGTTAGACTGTTCCCAGAGACATCCAGAGCCTATGTGAGCTGTCAGTGCCCACCCAGCACTTGCACAATCTCCCAGCACAGGTCCATGTGCCTCACTTGCCAGCACAGAAGTCCTCACACACAGCCTGCCTGGTCCTCATCACACCAGGAACTTCTCCGCTGTCACCATTGGGGGACCACAACATCATGCATCTTGTCTGCAACAAAAATCTCACTATTTTTGTGAAGTTTACAGGTTGTTGATTTTTTTTTTCTTTCCTCCTTACAAAACAAAAGAGGGAGAAAAACATCCTTATCTTGGAAAGCAGAGTTCAGGAAAAAAGCTACTGGTCTTTTGGACTCAGTGAGTCCCCATTGGTAGTCTCACTTGTCACAAAGAATTTATCAGCCAAACACAGTGCTGGTATAATGCGCCATATAACTAGTGCATAAACAAACTTCAGTGTGATAAATGCCCTGCTTTGAAGCCATAAAGTTATTAGCTGGTGGCTGTTAGCTACTGCTTAGTATTCTTTCCCTTAACCCCTTGATGCCCCATCTGCACTCAGAAGCCAGAAGAGATCTCCAGAGGGCACCTCCATGCAACGGCAAAGCATGGAGGGAGCTGATGGGCAGGGATGCTTCTGCTGGCACTTACCTGTGCATGTTGTACCTGCTGTGAGGACTGCAGGAGGGAAATGCTTGCTGGGAATGGGGCTCTGAAAACTGGCACTTCCTCACTGTCCTAAGCAATACCTTCAGTGTCCCCTCTCCTTCCCTCTGCCCCCCAAAAGACAAATACAGAGGGGAGCAGGAACCGGGTGGATATGTATGTACCCATGACTCTTTGACCCTCCTGGGCTGTACCTATCTCACAGATGGGCTCAGATGGGGCTGGAGAAGGACAGTTTCCCCTCCAGCACCCAGGCCACCTCCTTTAGATGAAGTGCTGCTGAGGACGCTGAAGCAAGAGCACCAAATTTTTCTGTCAGCAGCCAGGCAGCAAGCTCCAGTGAGGGGTTTAGAGTTCCCTCTGCTGCCGGCAGCGCAGGGCTGCCTGCAGCTCCCAACAAGCACAGGCTCAGCAGGGGAGAGGAGCTGCTGGAGAAGCACAGCCGTGTCCCAGGGCCAGCATCGCTGGCCATGAGCCTCTCAGCTGGAGGTGGCTAACCAGCAGCAGCAGAGCCAGCAGCCAGCAGCACCAGGGCTCCTGTCAGCACTGGAGCTGGGGAGCAGCCCACACTGCGCAGGGCTAGGCTGTGACATCCATCAAGGTCGTCTGGTCCCTCGGGCCACCTTCTTCCCCAGTGCCATGCTTGGCCATTGGACTGAGGCAGGGAGCTGGGTGTGCTGGGGTTGACAGTAGGTCTCCCCTGCGCAGCCCAAGGTGCGGATGGAGTGACAGCAGTGTAGCAATTTCTTGGCTACAGCCCAGAGCCCCAGCAAGAGATGCTGGTGGCTGGGGGCTTACTCACATCCCTCTCCTGGTTATACCATCCCTGCAGGGAGGCAGGAGATGTCTCAGCAGGGCCAGCTGATGGGCAGTGGGACTCGGGGCTGCCTCAGCGCCTGTTCCTCATTAGAAGCCCAGTGTTGAAGAAACTCATAATTAAAGCTCTGAGTATTAATTAATCTTCATGACCCTCCTTTCATTCTCCTTCCCCTGCTATCACCACTCAGGATCCAAGCCTGGATTATTAACATGTGCAAGCAGAGGATGGCAAGCTCAGCAAGCAGGTCAGCACATCCTAGGTCATGTCCTTGTGTTTAGAGAAGCTGGAGGTGCCCTGTCTCTCCCCTCCAGCCTCGTGTCCCTTCCCTGTCTCCTCTCTCTCCTGGCTGGGCTTGGCTGGGGACACATCCTGCCCACTTGGGCACATTTAGCACCTTGGGGACAGCACTTAAATGAGCTGAAACAACACAGAAATAGCAGAGCTGCCTTCATGCTAACTCTGCCTGCACAAGCCCTTGTGGAGTGGCTGAGGGCAGACCCCTGCATCCCAGCAGCTGGGTTGAGCCTTGCTGGAAACAATCTACCCTTGGAGATATCCCAGCACAATGGGGTGCAGGGCAGCCAGCCCAGCCCAAAACCACCACCAGAAGGTTTTCTCTGCTCATCCAGACCTTGCTTGGGTCTTTCAGAGCCTCAGCACTAAGGTGGCAGCCCTGGGGCACGAAGAGGACATGGAAACCTTTTCTGCTGCATGGCCTCTCTATCCCAGGGCAGACTCAGTGGCTTGTGGCACAGACACAGCTCTGGGGAAGGCCACGCTCCCTGGCAAGACACAGCACAGGCACAATCCGAGGACCAATGTGCTAAAGGGAGATGTCACAGGTCAAGAAAACAAGGTATGAAATAAATCCAAACTTTTCTGACTCCCTGGTAACTACCAACTGCTTCCCTCATCTGATTTTTTCCCTTTTTCTGCTGCAGCAATAAAAAGGGGAAAATCAACATCCAAATGATCTTGTTTATGGTGACTAAATAAGCTGCATGTGCTTAATCCGTTAGAGTTTAATGAATTTACGACTTGCTTTGGAATTTGACAAGGGCTGTAAAAGAGTAATTAACATTTATCAGTGTGTTTTTTACACACACCCCGCCCTCCTCCTGGCTCCCTTCCCTCCTCCTGCCGCCTGTCATGAAGCAGAGCTGGGTATCGGGGGGAATATAAAAGTGATCAATTA
>NW_008621406.1:28186-31623 GCF_000691845.1 Merops nubicus | reverse complement strand
GGAAAGATTGTAGAGTCACAGTATGAACTCAGGGAGTGTCAATAAACATGCCAAAGGTTGGTCCCCCCCTTCCTGGCGCTGCTGCAGAGGAATGTGGGCAGCCAGGGAGGGGACGGGGTTGTGGAGGTGGCACTTCAGTGGACCAGCCCTGCACACTTTTCCTTCTCTGTCACACTCCACTGATCTCAAAAGCAGCTTTTTGTCACCAACAGGAAGGCTTCTGGGACAGGAGAAGAGAAAGCAGAGGGCTGGTGGCAGGTGGGGTCCCCATCTAATGCAGCAGCAGTGGCGATTTGGAAACACAAGCCCAGCTGCTACCTGTGCCAGCCGATAGCTCTGTCCTGATAGCCTTGTACCTGTTGAGACTGACCCCAGATCCTCATCACCATGACTGCAGGACAGCCAAACATCTAGATTGATGGTGAGTGCAGCCAGCCCCTGCTGTCACCCAGCTGTCACTTGGCACAGGTTGCCACTGCTGGTTCAGCTCTTTTAGATGTGAGGGGATGTCCGTGCTGACCACCGAGGAGGTCACACCTCGCTTCTGCCTGGCCTTTGCAGCTGCTCAGCTGCCGTGGAGGGATGCAATCTGGGGGCTGCAAGGGGACAAGTCCAGGATCGCCTGCCACCAGTCCCGGGGCAGGCCGAATGCAACCTAAGGATCCTGGTGGATTTCTGTGCTGGGAGCCCAGTGTGCTCTGTCCTGGGCCACCTTCCTCGGCAGCCCTGGGAAGCAAAGCCATGAGAAGCCACAGCTATCACCTTCCCAGTAGGTAGGACACATCTCCTGCCGCTGTGACCACAGCATCCTGCCCCCAGCAGTGGCCTTTGCAGGGCGTGTGTATGACTGGGGTGTAAGGAAGCCTGTACGCCTGGGCAGCCATGGGGGAAGAGAGGGGTCAGTGCTCCTGGGGGGCAGCAGGCTCTGTGGAAGAGACAGAGAAGCATCTGGGCTTGACTGTGGGGCAGAGGGTCCTGGAGACCCACAAACAAAAGCTCAGCATGATAAATACTCAGAGGTTTGAGACTGTCCGGGGATCTGCTCTGGACAGAAACAAATTCTCCCCGTCGAACGTAATAGCCCAGAAATAAGCAATGAAACAGCGATGGAGAGGGCTGGACCCAGGGGGTCTGGAAAATCTCCGCCCAGCCCTGTGCTGAGCACGGGTGGGGGTGGGAGGTGGAGGCAGCAGCACTATCCCGGCAGGCTGGGACCCTCAAGCTGCCTGGACGGGCAGACCTGGGATTTCTTGCTAGGCAGGCATTACTCAAGCCAGCCCCAAGCAGGGTGAGTGCAGAACAGGTAGGGAAGGGGAAAGTAACAGCATGAACTTGCCTTCATTTTACCTAAAATATGGTTTGAGGCCAGCTGGCCAGCATGGGCTGGGTGGTTGGGCAGGGAGCAGAGTCTGGTGGGGAGCAGGGCTGAGCCCCCATGCAGGGAAAGGAGGTGAGGGATGGAGGCTTTGGTAGAGGCACTCTGCATGGCCAAACTGCGGGAGAGCACCAGCTCCCAGCAGCCTCTGAGTGAGAGTCTCCAACCTTGGGCAGGCGTGTGTTGCTGGGACTGCACAAAAGGCTGCCCATCCTGCACACATGTATCTCAGAGGGAGATATGGAGGCACAGGGACAGGTTTTGGGCCACCAGGACTGGTCCCAGCACACTAATATCTGCTTTGCTCACTAGGCAGCAGGTCTGGGTCTCCATCGCATGAGTACCACAGCAATATCCATAGCTAAGGCTCCCAAAATCACTCAGGCACCACTTGTCGGTGCCAGCTGCCGTGCCTCGTGCTCAGAGCACGGTGCCCCTGTGGCATTCCGCATTGCTGTCCAGGCTCCACCACAGACCCCCGCGTGACCTCAGGGTCCATCCTGTGCCAGGGGGTGGTTCAGGGGCAGAGGGGGGGCTGCACTCCCCTGGCCTGCACTGGCTCAGCCGCTCCCGTGTCAGCCTGTCTAAACAGCACATCCTCCTGCAGAGTCGTCACGCTGGGGTCAGCAGCTCAGCGGCTCTGGAATTTGTCATGGTATTGCCAGAGTTATCAAAAGGCAGCCACGGACCAGGGCTGGGTGCAACCAGATCCAACATCACCCAGCTGCCAGGAAAGCAGCCTCTGAGGCTGAGGATACAGATGGGACTCAGGCAGCACGAGCTGGTCCTCCCCCCACACCGCCACCCTGGCTCACACCAGTCACCCAGCAGCCTCCTCTCTGAGCAAGGCCGGAGCCCCCAGCCCCACCCACAGCTGCCGGTGGAGGAGCACGGCTGCGATGGGCCATGCTTGGCCAGCACTCGCTGCTTTGCAATGGCACTAATGGACTGGAGACAGCCCAGCCATGCCCCCACCTCACTCCACTCCACTGGCGGTCCTAACAAATAGCATTCATCCAGCTGCATTCCCACTTTCTCCCTCTTCCCATTTCCTCTTCTGCTGCTCAGGTGTGACAATTTTCATACCCATAAATAATAAGGTGGATGGTTACCATAACAGTACATGCAGCCCTGTGTTGTCTTTTCTCTCTCTACAGAAGACCTTGGCTGACACTTCAGATGGCAGAAGGGTTAGAAGGAGTTAACAAGAGACTCCCAGGTCCCCTAAATACTTTGCCCAGGGTCTTAAGCCCATAAGCAGTGGTGCTAAAGATGATTTTAAGCCATGATTATAAGAAATCTATTGATCTTTTGGACTCTATAATGACAGATTAACCATTTTAATAAAACACCTATTAATCATGCATTAACCCTTCACAGTTATTCATACATTGAATACCAAATTGAAGGGGTGTTGTGATTTCTAGGAGGCTTTTTGGATGGGGAAGGAAGGGAGGTTTCTTCAGATAACAACAACAACAAGAAGAAAATAATGCAAACTTACAGAGGGGGAGAGTTAAAATCATACGATGAGTGGCAGTTGCAGACGCCTGGGGCCCTCTTTGGTTGTCGCTTCTATCTGGCAATCAATTGACAAGAAATTGAGATTATGAAACATTGTGCCTGTGATCAAAGGAGATGGGCATCCTTCCCACATCTGAGGCCAAATCTCCACTCCCCCACGGGAACCAACATCAGTGATCTGGCAGCTGGTAGGCACCATACTGCACAATGCTGAGACCAGTTTTTGCATTAATGTGTCCACCAGCCCCCCAGGTCTTTATGGCAAACTCAGAGCAAGGATGCAAAAGCCTAAAAGTGGATCCTATTGGAGTGTCTAGATGGCCATGATTTTTTTTTGAGAGACTTGCCTCTGAAAGCAAGTCATCTGGAGAGGCAGAAGAGAAAGAAGAGGAAATGAGGAAAGCAAACACCCCACCAGCTCATGACAGACAGGAATGGGCACAGGCTGCTCATCCCCTCTCCCTGCCTGCCCTTAAAACCCACAGCACTGGTGTGGGAAGGTCTGGCTTGTGGACTCAGACCAGCTCAGCCTCTTGTG
>NW_008621406.1:8197-28155 GCF_000691845.1 Merops nubicus | reverse complement strand
TGGGGGGGGGGCAGGCCCCGCTTCCTCCTGCCCCGGCAGTTGCAGCCTCAGAAACCACCAAGTCCCCGGTGCGTTAGGAACTGCCTGGAGGCTGGAGTTTCCTGCAGGTGCTTCACACTCATGAATCACACCTTGTCAGGGCTCAGGGTGCCCAACGGCCAGGCGACCACCAAGATGCCCAGTGAGACCTACCCCAGAATGCACCCACCTCCCCACCACACCACCCTGGCCAAGCGAGGGTTAAGCAGGCATTAATCACACTGTTTGAGAGACATTTCAAAGCCTCTTCCAAATATTATAAAAAATGTCTTTAATCATCTAATAGCATGAACTCTGCTCATGATGGATGGAGAGAAGTCGCCTCTCTCCTCCTGATCCTAACAGATGAGGCTGAAGAGCTGCTGCTCTGGGGGGGAGAAAGTTGGGGAGGGGGCTGGGGGAAGAGAAGGACATTTCTCAACCTCCCACCAGAGCAGTTATAAATATGAGGTCATACAGCAAGAGATGATAACGCATTAAGGGCTCTTGAGATATTAGTCTGTCAGCCTCGTTAGACACAGCCTATTTGGGGCTGACTGCATAATTAGAGGCTGAGGTACCCATAACTCATTGGTGTTTATATGGTAGGAAGGGGCTACTCTCACCATCACCCTCAGCACTCCGAGAAGTCATCTTCAGCAGGCATCAAACCCCACTCGCCACTGCAAAAATAGTCCTCCTCTCCCTGGAAACAACTGCTGTCGCTCCTCACCTCCTGCCCTTCCCGCAGACCTGCACCCACTGCATGCTCAGCACACCCACCCTCACCTCTCCCTTCCCCTGCAGGTGGGCAATGAGGTTACGGAGGTGAACGACTTGCCCAAGGTGCCCCAAGGTAGTTTGTGATCAAGTGGAGGAGTCCTGGCTCCCAGTCCCCCTGCCCATGGGACGACTAGCTGGGGAACAGCCCATGCTCTGGTCTGCAAGGGACTGCAACCCCTAGGAAGCCTCCACAGCTGGTTTTGCTCTCCTGTGCCCTTCTGCCTTCCCAGGGAATAGCTCCAAGTTGGGCTGGAAACACCTGGGGAAGCCCAAGCAGAGATGAGTCTATGGAAAGGCAAAACCAAGCAAGCACCCAAGGACAGCTTGTGCCTTCTGCCTTGCTGTGAGCATCCCCCACTCTTGACCTGCTGGCCTCACCTCCAATGTGCACCAGGGACCCCTTTCTAGGCCAAGATGCTGCCCTGCATGGGCAATTGCCAAGAGACAGGGCAGAGCCTCCTGGGTGCTGCTGCACACAGCCTCCTGGGTGCTGCTGGTCTGACCCAGGGGCTGGAGGGACACTGAATGCAGGGCAGCCAGAGACCCCATGCTTGGTGGGGAAGCTGGCAATGGGCTGGGCCTTCCAAGTCCCCTCTACTTTCTCTTCTCAGTTCTGCCTAGGCAGCAGTGAGCACCAACACAGAAGGGCACTTCCCAACCAACCCAGCCAAAAAATTGAACAAGTGAAACAGGGAAGGGGAGTGTTTCCCTTCTGCAACCAGTGCAGAGCGAGGGCACCGCAAGAGCCAGGTCCTGCTTGAAGGGGAACAGAGAGGGAGCAGGGAGCAGGCAGAGGCAGGCGAAAGCTGGCCCAAGCCCAGCGCACCCAGCTGAGCCGGCTCTGCAGCCCCAGCCTTCCCAGCAGCATGTCCCAGTAACTCGCCCTGCGGCAGGTGGGAAAATGAAGGCACAGGGAAGGGCAGGGACAGCAGCATGAGAAGCAAGAGCTCTTGCTGCAGCGACTGCCCCGACACTGCCAAAGAACCCATCGTGGCCACCTCGTCCCCTCTTTCTGCTCGCCCGCTACAGCGGGGAGGGGGCAAGGGGTCCGTGGAGGTGGGGGCAACCCCATGGCTTCCTAGGCTGAGGTAGGATAATGAATCCTGATGGGAGAAGTGACCTTTTCCAAATGCCACATGTCATTGGATTTTATATCACACCAGGACAATGCGCCATGGGTATTAAAATCGTTTTTCCAATAGAAGTGTGCATGTGTATGTGTGTGTCAGAGAGAGATGTGAGAAAAATAAAATTAAGACGTGAAAATTAGGCTGCCGCTAAACATGGCCTTTAGAAAAGAGTTAGGTCCTCACAGAGCAGGACTGACAGAGAAGATCCATGCCCTTTGCTCCCAAGATCATGGAAGATTTTATCAAGAGAATATGACCTGTCTAAACCCCATGACAGAACTAGGGAAAAAAAACCCTCAGAAGTCCTGATCTCCATTTCTAAAGTCCTGCAAAGACTTTCACCTCTATAATGTCCCCTCTGCTGTGGAGAGACACCTCCAGAGCTGCGTCTCCCTGCAGGGACACATATAGATGCATGTGGAGCACAGATCACCTTGCACGTGTATTCCTGGACACCTACGGCTGTTAGTCCGGGCTGTGCGTGTGGAGAAAGCAAAGTCCTACATGACAGACAATGCCAAGTTACTTGGCCTCATCTGGGCTTCAAAGCAGCCTGGATCCCTGTGGGCCAGCCCAGAGACATGCATGGAGCATCCACATGGGTGTGGACACCCTCCCATATATGCCCAGATACATTTCCATGTGAAAGCACAGTGTAAAAAGGGAGGCACTGGAAGCCAAATTCACTTGAACTCCAGCTTGTTCCCTCAATCTGCAGGGCAATTGTCCGGCTGAAATAACAACGCGGGGACAAAAAAAAAAAAAAAAAAAAAGACGGGACAAGCTGTGTTTGTTTATTCAGCTTCTTTCTCCCCCTCTCCTCTCGACAATGTCCTGACACCGTGTCCTGCAGCGCCAGGGCTGCAACCCCAGTGGGCTAAATTTATCCCAGCTGGAGCCCTGTTTACAAGCGCTGTCCTGTTTACAATGTGGTCCATCCTGCCCAGGACCAGGCAGTGGCCATCACCAGGGTGGACAGCCCATGCCTCACCTTCCTCGGCCTCTGCCATGCCCAGGCTGCTCATGAGGTCCCTGGAAAGATGCCCAACACTCATCCCAATATATGGAAAAGGTGCCCATATATTTTCAAGCAAGGCAGCTTGTGGCCCCCTGCTCATCGAGGAGGTGATGGGGAAATACGCGCTTGCATGGGCTGCTGCTTCCATGACTCAGTGGTAGCCCAGGTAGCCACAGCCTCCGCCAGTGCTGGCTAGTGGCACACCATCACCCAGGAAAATGCTGGCTGAAAGCTCAGCAATGAGGGTGCAGTGCATCCCATGAGAAACCAGCTGGGAACAACCATGCTCCACCATGGAAGCACTAATGGAGGGGCACACTTCCTGCAACCATGCATGGGTGCTCCACTGCCTGTACCTCACACTGTAGTGGAGGGCCACAGGTTCGAGCTGTCACACACCCACCCCTGTCTCCCTTATGGGCTCACATGGGCGGGGAGAACAGAGCTGGCAGAAGCTCAGCCCACTCTTCCCAATGACAGAATTGGATGTCACACCAGGAGTTTGAACAATTGAGCCTGATGGGTTGATGGCATTGTGAATAGACATTAAAACTCTGGGGATGTAGTGGAGGGGTGCTCAGTGCCAGCACCCTCCTTGCACCCTTCCCACACTGATTCCCATCTCTGGTGGGACACACCGAATGCAGTCTGCTGGGAATTGCTGGGGGTTCCCCCAGCCACCTCCTGGCACAGAGGTCTCCTTCAGCCCCAGGCTGGGTCACCTGCAGGAGCTGCCTTCAGCAGAGCTCAGTTGGCAACATCCAAGCTCTTATTTGCTGTTTAATGAATCACAGCTAATGAAGCCCAAGCTTTCCATTAACCCTTTGGCTTGCAGAAGCTAGGAACCACAAGAGTGGTTTGGGGGGTGACTGCAGATCCTCACCTATGAGTCTGCATGCTACCCTGTGCGCTGCCACCCCTTCCCTGCCTATGCCCACGCTCAGTGGCTGTAAAGAGGACACCAGCACCTTGTGGATGTGAAATGAAGCAGCTGATCCTGTCCTCCCTCAGTCTCCCTCATCAGAGGCAACTAACAGAGATTCACCTTCATCTCCAGTGGCAAGGCCATGTCTCAGCAGTGATGGATCTGTCTTTGCACCTACTCGAAACTGCATGTACTTAAGCTTAATGAGTGAGCGACCTCCTAGGGTGCTGATGATGCACCAGGACCATGTGGAAGAGCACATGGTCCAAACCACTGCCTGCCATGGCCTGTGGAAGCCAAGAGCTCTGGATCACATCCCATGACAACAGACATCTCATGTACACATGGAATGAAAAGGAGGATCTTGCAGAGTGACCTGTGTTCTGCTCCCAAACTGGTTGAGGGGCTTAAATTTCAATGCCCAGCACTGCCTCTGTGCAAGGAGGGGTCCAAGAGCAGCTGAGTCTGTACCAAGGCTCCAGTTGCTCCACAAGATCCCTGGCTGCAGGTGCAGGAGCAGAAGAAAGAGCTACCAAAGCCTTCCTGTTGCTAAAGTTTTATGAAGACAAGTAGATTGACCAGAGTGGTGGACCGTGTTATGGTGCACCAGAGCAGTGTCCACCTTTCAAATGCCTCCTCATCCCTCACTGCTCACACCTACCTCACTTCTTGCCTCTGTCTCAGGTTTGGGTTTGCTTGTACCCAGGGTGGGGGGAAGCATTTCTGCACTATGTGCCCCAGACTGCACTACCTGGTGAAGAAGAAGCTCCAAAGAGAGCAGAAGAGGGGTTGTCCACACCAGGCCAGCTCCTTGTGGAGGATGGTCTGTGCATGATGGTGGAGGTGAATTTAAGTGTAAAGGCTTGTCTACACAAAGTACTGCTCCTGAGAAAATGCCCCATGCTGAACATTTCTTATTCAAAAAATAATAGCTTGCTCAAGCTCACCAGACCTGATTTCAGTCTGAAATACAAATGGAGCTCGTGGGGAATACTTCACCAGTCTGAAAATCACCTCCAGCCTTCACTCACGTTTGCTTCCAAGTGCAGTGAGGACATTAAGGGAAGGGCTAATGGAGTGGCACATCTACGCACAAACACGCTCGTGTGTGCTCCTCACACGTGCGGCTCCTCGTCTCCGGAAGAAGATCTTCTCGTCAGGAAGTCACGGCCCTGATTACTTTGTCTTCCACGTTTAAGAACATCCCTAACTGCTCCTTGGATAGCTCAATTAGTAAAGTGAATATATTATATAAAGTCTAAAAGATTAAACTATCATAGGCAGCCCATAATTTCATGAAGAAGTCAGGGGAGCATATCCCTCTTATTAACTCTATAACAAATGTGATGAAAATGTTCAAATAGAATGTTAATGCAATGTTACGTGTAATTTTCCCAGGCGATTTTCTGCTGAAATATTTCTTTATTAATAGTAATTGAGGGTATAAATTATGAATGAGGCGATTTTCTCCTTTCACTGGGAAAGATGTACTAATGGCAATAATTCTTTATAATAATTTTTTGGGGGGAGGACAGGGAGGGAGCTGGGGTGAGGGGTTTAAAGAAAAAAAAAAACCTTTAAGGGGATTGCAAAATATATAGACTAGCAGTGCATGTTTTATTGCAGGGTGCTGTATTTTATATCCGTGTGCCGGGCACCAGTCCCGCGCGGGTCTGTGCTGCGTGCGCGCTGCCAGGCTCAGGCCTCTGCTGAAGGCCACTTCCCTGCACCTTCTTTATTCTGCACCTGTGTAGAGCCTTGCATCAAGCAAGGGGAGCGTGACAACACTGATGCTGTGGGTCTGCAAATTCAGGACTCCCCGTTTCACTGTCTGAGAGAGGGGCAGTAACCACACCAGGAGCTACAGGCGCTTTAGGTTTGTAGGTGGGTACTCAAGGACGAGCAGGTTAGTGGTGCAGGCTTTTGCCAGTTTAACGCAGACTCTGACACATTTCCACGCCCTCATCACAAACAAAAGCTCTTCTTTGTGCTTGTATTGTTTTTTTTTTGGGTTAGTTAGATCAGCAACGCAGCCTGCTCATCCTGACCCCAAGCACCTCCAGCCAGAGAAACCTGGCAGAGAGCAAGGCTTGGCCCTACAGCTGCTGAACCTCGCACAGCTAGAGTGGGTCTTCACAGAGCAGAGTGGGTCTAGAGTCTACGCTAGCTCCCAAATGACACCCCTTTGTGGGACAGGGCCCAGGGACATGCACGCCATGCACACCACGGACAGGCAGCACCGAGCAGCACAGCTGCTCACAGGGAAACAAAAAGTCCTTTTTGTGATGCCAGAATGAAAGAGTTGTTTTACAAGGATTTCAGAGCTTGCTTTCCTTCAGGTTTGTATGGTTTTTTCAACAGACCACATGACTTCAAAATTTTTCCACTCAATTAAAAAAGATGCTGCATTTGAGTGCAGTTCTCGGCCCCTTCTTCCTGCACACATCTCTCTTCTCCAGGAAAGATAAAGGGGAAAGAAAAGATGGTATCCCTTAAATTTTCATTACACTTCCATTGGTTGAAAAAACCCTCTGAATGGTTTAAAACTTTTATGCCAAAGAATCTACTTTCCCCTCTATTTTATTTAAAACTTTTCCCAGGAAGGAAACTTTTTAAACAAGCTCTAGTCTACAACAAGCATAGGAAGAAAAACTTCCTGACTGCAGGCCTTTGCCATACAAACTAAAAAGCATCCTGATAGCTGCTTAAACAAGCTAAAAAACACCTCTGGTAATGGCTTAAACAAACTAAAGAGCACCTCTGGTAATGGCTGGCACAAAGGGTGGTCAGCACATACTAGTATCCAGCAAAGGGCAGAGGTCTTGGACACCCATGCACACGGCTGCAGATGTGCCCCACATGGGTGCAGGTGTGTTGGGGCGTGGGGGGCTTTACTCTTCCCCATTCTTACATCCCCCATCTCCAATGGAGGATCCCCCCTGCTCGGGCTCTCCCTGAGCGCTCCGCTGTGCTGGAAGAGGAGGCAGAGCTGGACCTTCTGCTGGCAGCCAGGCTGTGCTGCCTTGTTTCTCTTCTTCTCTGGAGGCACTGACCCTCAGGCCCTGCCCGTGGCTTACTCGCGCCGGCAGGCTGTGCGAGAGGCTGCAGAAAAGCTGACAAAATCAGCGTGATCCGTCACCGACCCTCCTCAAAATTAGGTTAATAATTTATGATGTTAAATGGGACAGTTAATAGCTGGGCCAGATGATTCCTCAGCTAATCTAGAGCACGGGCTGAGCTGCAACGAGTCCTCTGAGAGTTCATTACACTCCCCAGTCCTCGGCACTAGCGCTTTTGGCTCTGCCGATACCTACAGGAGGCTGTGGCTGGTGCCTCTGGCAACATGCCTAAGACTTGCCCCTCATCAATTAAGAGAAATAAGGAAATCGACAGGAAAATTAATTTCCAAAGAGACAATGCCTCTGACACCTGCACTGCCCTCAGAAAGCCGGGGGGTTATCTGGGAAGCTGCCTGCCTGGGGAAGAGGTTGCCTCTGCCTTCTTGCTGAGTGAGGTCAGGCTTTCCTCCGGGCTAGGAGAGCAAGGAGGAGTGTAGGTGACTGAAGAGAAGACGCTTTTGCTCCTGGGTCAGCCCTAAGCAGAGTTCTTATGGGGGAGGTTCTCAGCCACATTTGGGAGGAGACATAACACCCACACCAGCTGCCTAACGCCCCCTCAGCATCCTCATCCCAGAAGAGGGCAGCTCACTGGCCGCAGGGATTTGCAACCTGAACATGCACATTCCTAAAGAAACCTGAGGCAAAGAGTCAGGATGAAAAAGGCCAGCAGGTCTTTTTCTTCAAGAAGACAGAGCAGGTTTGGCTACCTCAGGGATGAGGCACTGCCAGAGTGCTCTCTGGGGCCGGCCTTCATCCCAGAGGATGACAGCGGGTGAATCTTCAGTCACTTGCCCATCCATCTCTCTAACCTTCCCAATTCTTGTCCCACCCTCTAACCTGCACATCAGATCGGGCCTGGCCACAGAAACCAGCCATTGGACGCAACAGCCCGGCCTCACCAAGACTTCAGCTCCTCTCTGTACCCTGAGTCCCCTCATCTCCCCAGCCCTTCCTGCTTCCTCCTGGGTCCCAGCAGCTTTCCCAGGGTGCAGGACTGGCTGGTTGGGAAATGCAAGGAATTACCAGGAGTACATCTCATCTGTGTGACAGAGGCTTTCCATCCCTACCCACTGTAAACAGACCAATTGAAGTTCATGACTCTTGGAGGCAACAAAGACCCTCTGGCACTGATGGCATGTGAGTTTGGCTCTGGCCATCATGCCTCACTTCTCTCCACAAAGGCCTGGTCCTTCAAGCCAGGACAGAAATCTTTTGCCTTGCACTGGGAACTCTATACTGAGAAGTGCTTAGCCTTTCAGGACTGAACCTCAAGGCAGGATTTCTCCAGAAACCTTGCTGGCTCTGGGACCATGCTCAAGTGAGACAGAAAGTAGGCAGAGACCCACCTCACTGATCCAAAAGACACGTGAATGTAGAAATCATCTCCTTTGCCCCAGCATCTCACTGGGGGATGCTGAGAAGCAGCTCCCCTAAGCAGTAGTTTCCCTAGGGACATCTGGACTAGGGTGCCACAGTCACTCTCCTGTCCAGAAGATCTAGTGATGGACACCCTAAAGGATGCTCCTCACAGCCTTGATCTATTTTATAAATAGAAAAACTAAGAGAGAGAAAGTCTGTGTGACCACCCCAATATGATCAGCAGTATCAGGTGAAGGGAACAATTTCCTTGTCAGCTTAAGGCTCCCAATGCCAGCATGTCCATGCTCTCCCCTTAGCCAGGGACTGAGACAGACTTAATGGGCTAAAGATTGACCAGCTGGGCTACAAAGCGCAGGCTGCTGCAGCCAGATGTGCACTGATGACTCGTGCAGATGTTGGCCCTGCAGCACGTCTGGGCAGTAATTCCCCCTCTCCCTTCCATATTCCTGCTCTGACAAATTCAAACCATGCGCAGTGGTGGGGGGATTACCTGCATTTACAGCTTTCACACTTTTTTTCGCGTGGCTGGAGAAGGCGGGGAGAGTGACAAAAGGCAAGGGCATCCATATGGTTGGCTTCTGTGGCCATGCGGCAGGTGATGCCATCTCGCCCCTCCAGCCCTCTCCCCTCCTCTGAAGCCCCCTCCCAGATGGAAAGACCAGGAGGGACCTGTGGGGCCAGAGGGGACCCCCAGCCCCAGGCTGGCAGCAGGGCCAGCTTTCATTCCAGCTTCTGCCCAAGTGTGTATGGGAAAAATGACAATTAGGGGGACAACAAATGAGGCTGCTGGCCCCTGGAGGGGGACATGTGCAGTAACTTGAGGCTGAAGCGGAAATATCTCCAGTCAACCCACTTAGAAAATCATCACTACTACAGAATTTATGGCTGACAAGAGCTTGTCTGATAGATATGACTATTTAAAGGCAGCCAAAGCCTCCATTTATAACAATGTGAGGGAAGTGGTGGTGGAGGGAGATGGGGCAAGTTTGAAGATCAAAGGGTCACCTGGGAAAGGAAAGGGCACCATATCAGCCTTGGTGGCAGGGCTGAAGGTACGGTGGCTTCAGCTAGGGAAAGGGTTGGTGTGGTGGGGCAAAGGGGGCTGTGCCCCACGTCTGCTGTCCCAGGCCCCTGAGACCACAGCATCCTCTGTGGACCCTGCAGCCACTCCTGCCCTTGGGGCTGACAAAGGGCCACCGCCTGGGTGCAGGCTGGCCAGGCCCTGGCACAAGGGGAGCCCTTCTGGGTTCAGCACCATTCAGGCAGCAGCGGGCATGGGCATCATCACCCATTCTGGATGTGCTGCAGCTTTCACTAGGAGTGTCTTTTTAATTAGATGTGAAGGAGGAAGCAATTGCTGGGGCTGGGCAAGAAAAAAAGCAGTAGCAGGTTTGGAGGACAACAGGCACATACCTATGAGGTTCATATTTTCATTTTTCCTGAACTGGAAGGACAGGAAATGTCTCCTGGGAATGATGGGCCATTGCTGTACCCAGCTCCTTAGCCATCCTTCTTGCCTGTGCATCCCACAGCACTTTACAAAAAGGATTGTGCAACCACTTAGCAGTTTCTTATGACAGCACCTTGTCCCAAAAGCGAAAGCCAGGAGAAAGACCCACTTGTCAATTCCTTGGGCCAGGCTGTCTCTTGCTGGTGAACCTTCATCTCCAATCAAACAGAAATGCTGCAGGTTGGACCCTGGGGATGCCCAGCTCAGCTGGAGACATGGTGCATGTCCCAGCATGTCCCTGCAGTGCAGTTCCCTACAGGTGTGTGAGGGAATACTGCACGCAGCAGTGAGCAAGCTGGAAACCAGCACAGAGGTACGGACAGGCTCACTCCATGCCACCCAGGGCAGGGAGCACTCCCCGGAGGGCATCCTGCCTAAGGAAAGCACGGAGCCAGTCACTGGAGTCCCCGTCCCAGGCTCTCCTCCCCAATTCGGCCGCTCCCTGTCCTTTGGGGATGGCGGCAGCTCCTCACCTGATTGAATTTCCAGGCCATCACTCGCTCTCCCTGCAGCTGCGAGGCACGATCGCCCTCCCGGCAACCCCACACTCACCCCGTGGAAGGAGGGGCTAATTCAGTTAGCCCAGTGGCATTAGCTGCTGTGAAGAATAACCCGCCAACAAGGGCCTGCGAGCCTGACACAATATTAAAGACCCCACTGCCCTCACTTGGGGCAGATTAAGCTGGGCTCATTGCTTTAATGCTGCACTCCTCGGCCGGGCTCCCTCCAAGGCTCTGCACCTTAACTGTATTACCCCAGCACCGATGTGCTTGACCTGACGATATTGCTCCCACTGATAATTCACCTCCCAAGAAACTTTGCCTTTTTGACCTCCTACTGGAGCAGGCTCTAACCCTATGGAGCAGGGCTACCCCTGCATCCCACTGCCCATGGGGGCTGCCAGGCACTGCCCTCTGCTCCCCACTTGCCTTTCCCCACTCCCATCCCCTGCATCCCATCCTTCCAGCAGCCTTGAGGTGCCTTCTTCTGCCAAACCTGGGCAACTTGCCTCTGCAAACACGTCACTTTGGTGGTCTCAGGACCCCAGTCATTATCAGTGACTGCACTGACATGCACAGTGAACATGTGGCCATGGGAAGGGAACATGCAGAGGATGAAGAATGCTATTTATGGCATCAAGTGTGTGCAGGACATCCTGGCTCACCAATCTCATCTAGGGTACCAAGGCTCTCTTAGCAGCAACATAAACAGATGCACAGAGGGAGCGTTGGGTCCTTACTGATCCCAGAGATATAGATGTCTCATCTGACCCGGGGAAAAAATACCCAAATACCAGCTGAGAGCAAGGCTGGGCTCCAAGGGAAACTCAACAGAGCGGTGTGGGACCAAGAAGCAGGGTCACCTCTCTGCTGCTGCCAAGCACAGGCAGAGCCAACATCATCTTGGCCTGGTAGCAGTCATTACTTCCTCTCACCCACAAGCTGCCAGCAGTTGTCCTGTGCTCTATGCCTGCTTCATCCCGTGGCCTGAGAGTGATATGGGGAGCGGTCCTGGAGGTGCCATCTGCTTGGGCTGCTGACCCACACAACCTTGCTTTTGTAAGAAACAGCAACACTGCAGAATTACTTTCCCATTTAGTCAAAACCAGAGAGCTGGCATATTCTAGAAGACTCAAGAATGAAATTTTGAAAGTCATATTTTCTGAGCAAAATGTAACTGACTGACTTAGCTAACCTGCTCACTTCTGCCCTCATCACCAGAAGATCAAAAATATCCATATCGATCTTTTCCTCCTACTTTTATCGTGGGCTGCACTAGAGGTTTTTACAGGAAGGAGTCTGAGCACTCCTGCTGCCCACTCTGCCAGGATGCTGACAGCTTTGTCTCACCTCCTTGGAAATGAGCACTTTTGCAGCAGTGAATTATAATTCCAGCTCAAGACCTAGCACAAGGTGTCTGCTCCCCACCCCTACTCCCTTGCCTTTGCATGGGTGATATTTATACTTGCCTTGCACAGTTAGGACTTGGGTAGCAGATATGAGGTTGGAAAACTAGTTCGGTATGTTTTCATAACTAAAGTATATAGTTATAATGTAGATTAGGTTGTGTAAAAGTAGCTTTTCCTGCAAACCTTGTGCTGCCTCTGAAGAGGCCGCACATTGCTCTTCTAGGGACCAGGCATTGCTCACAACAACCAACCAATTTTGGACACATTTTGCTTCCTTATTTTCTAATTTCACTACTCAAAGGTGTGTTTCCTTTTTCTTGAAGAAACAAAACTAGAAAAAGGAACATATCTAAACTTCTGCCCAAAACTCAGACCACAAGTCTTAGCGTTTTTCTTAACATTAAAAGACTGGGTGAATCTGTGTCGAATCCATGCTCCTGGCACAGGAAGCAGAGCACCCACACGAAAGGAGTGTCGCAGAGCAGTTGTGAAGCTGTGTGGTTTGGCAGCTGTCAGGACAGAGGGGCTCTATTTTGGGGCTTGCCATCAACCCAAAGGATCCTGTAACTCTGGGGAAAGTGTAGCACCTCCTCTTGTCCCTGGTGCTCTCCTCTGTGTGCAAGGGGGCATCAGTAGCTGCCAGGGTTTGCTGCTGCCTCTTACTTGGGGCAGAAGGAGTTCTCACCTTCGCACCATGAAACACCACCAGGAAAACCCTGTACAGTCTCACTAAATTTGCTGGCTGGATCAGTGCTCCAGAAACTGTGCTTGTCACTGGTGGTCAGCCCAGAGCCTGGCTGGACCTGGGACCTGTCCTGGCCTGATGCAACTGCCATGCCAAGCCAAACCAGAGGCAGAAAATTTTCAAATATCACTGCTCACAAATTAGGCCTACAGACATGAGTAGAGCTGGGACATGTAACTACAGAGGAAACACAAAGGCTTAGTCCTTCCACCGTACTCCTGGAAAAAAGTTCCCTTCAGCTGCTTGTACATATA
Source organism: Merops nubicus (assembly GCF_000691845.1). NCBI lineage: Eukaryota > Metazoa > Chordata > Aves > Coraciiformes > Meropidae > Merops > Merops nubicus. The sequence continues at coordinate 15,364 of NW_008621406.1, read as the reverse complement.
TTGCTAGCCAAGGACTTGATCCTGTTCCTGCTCATGCCAGGCACGACATGGCTGAGGAGATCTGCACCTCTGGAAGCAGGAGCAGGCCCTGCCCTTGGTGTGCAGCCAAACGTGTTGGAAACAAGGAAGGGTGTACGGCTTTTACAAGCCTTTCTTAAAAGAGGTAGACAGTATCAGGGTAGAATCAGGCCCCAAACTTAGGCTTGGCTAAAGCAACATCAACCATTCCCTGGTTTGCAGTTAGGGGGAGGCGAATGGAAACTGGTTGATGTGAACACTTTTTCCTAGTGGTGTTTATTTGTCTAAGTGCAATGCCTTAACACTGAGGCGGCTGCCGAGCCGCGGGACCTGAGTTAACCTCATGCTGCTGTGCCCATCCCCAGCTCCAGTGCCAGCCCTGTGCCATGCTCCTCTGCAGATGGGCAGTGCTTGTGGGCACCAGCAGCCCACAGCATCCTCTCTGCTTTCCACCTCCTGGTCCAGAAAGCAACTGGCCAAGCCAGTAACATCTGCACACAAAGGGGAGCCACCAGTCCCATCATGGAGACAGGGAGCACCTACAGCACCACCAGGCAAGTGACATGGGGCACTGGGCCTTCTGCTTCTCACCCTTCTGACGTGACCCCTCCTGTTAGGGGGGGATTTAAGGTGCTCTTATATCTCCTTGCTGTAAATGGCCTCATAAAACTGACAGAAAGACGTTCATATGGATGCTTGTTAAAATTTTATTACTAATCACCACCAAAGTTAGCTGCTATATTTAACCTAGACTGGGGGAAGGTGGGAGGGGCACTGCCTGGGCAGGATAGAGAAATCAAGATCACAAAGCGAAGGGAGGACAGAGTGATGAGTGGCCCTGATGCAGCCCATGGACACAGGCAGGGGCCTGCTGGAGCAATTGCAAATAAAAACCCCAGAGCTTTCACCCTCTGCCTGTTGGCAGGAGCCACAACCCTTTTACAAGCCCTAACCCAAAAGCAGGGTGAGCTTGTGGTGGAGCACGAGGCTACGGATCAAAGAGACCTCAGCTGAACTCCCACCTCCATCACAGCCTTCCCAGGCAGTCCTGGGCTCTTCCCTGTGTGGAAGCTCCTCCTGTGCAAAACAGATGAGAACAGAGATATAATGAGACAGCCAGCTCTACAGGCTGGAGACACTTCTCACTGGTGTGTGGTCACCTGGCAGTCCTAGGAACAGCAAGGCCCCACCACTGGGGGTGCAAAGACACACAGTTAAGCTCCCTTTCCTTATGTCAGAGATTGTCCTTGCAGGCAAAAGAAGTGCTTAGAGGAGAGAGGAGAGAGAAGAAAGCCCAAGGATGCCAACTGTCTTGGTGAAGTGGAAAGTTCAGCAGTCGCAAGGATATCACAGGACACTTCCAGACTCCTCCTTGCTGAAGCATCAGTGGGAAAGGACCAGTGAGGAGTTCTGCTCTTCCCAGCATGACAGATGAAGGAGGGAGGATGGAGAAAAACAGGGTGTGTGCGCAAGGGAGGGGCTCATCTGGCCTTTCTAGACCCACAGGTTGTCATCACCTCCCCAAACAGAAACATAAGAAAAGGATGGTCCAGATGGCCACGAGGGCAGGCCCAGAAGGACCAAGGAGATGGTCACCTGTTCTGTTCTGTTAGTGGCATACACAAGGTTATGCCCCACTGTGTGTGGCTGCAGGCTGCAGCAGCTGGGGTGGGGACCAGTCTCGGGCCTCAGCTTGATGCACTGAGCAGGAGAGAACTCATTCTGACCAGATGCTAACAAAACATCCTTCTGCAGAAGGGTAATGAAAAAGCCACAAAGGGTTTTCTGCTCTGCTCTCTTTCTGGCACCGGGAATGATAGGAAAATATTTGATTGATGCAGTGAGGAAGGGAACAGAGTAAGAAAAGTCTCATAGTGACAATAAACAGCTTTGAGTGTCTCTTTAGTTTGGTAACAGCATCCAGGTGACTATAGGTTTCTGGAGCATCAAAGACAAACCACTGCTTGAAAGACCTTGGCTGTACTACACCTGCCTGATTGTACCACAGAAGGGAACAGGAGAGGGAGACATGCTCCTCTCTTGAGGATGCTCTCAGGAACCTCCCTGGTACTCCCCATCTGCACCTCCTTCCAGCACTACTGCACTTCCAGGTGTTTTTGGGAGGTCCCAGTATACCCATCTGCCCTCATATGTGCTGCACTGAAGCATCCCTGAGACCACTGCTCCTTTGGCTCCCCATCATCACTTCCCAGGTACCTGTTCCTGGCACTCTCTGGGAGCTGCTGTCTGTCTGTCAGTCCTCACATTCATCTTCAGGGCCTCTGTATAAATCTCCTAGAGGCCTCTTTGCTCCCTATATATCTATCTAATTAATGTTAGTATAAGTAAAGCACAGCCTTTTCCCCTTAATAAGCAGAGTGCTGACTTTATTACAGCTCTTTTTTTTTTTTCCCCCCCCTCTTCTTGCTTCAGTGCCTTAAATCATGTTCAGGAAAGCGCTTACGAAGGGAAAGGCATCTCGCAGTGTCTTCTCCCCGGCGTGGCTGGGGAGGGCCATGGGGACCAGGGGGCAGAAGACAGCAGGAGGAAATTGGACAGGATGTATACAGAGTGATGCCAAGAGTGCCGTGCTGCCAGGTTAGCAGGGGTCAGGGGAGAAGTCAAAGGCCATCGATGTGTTGTCTGGCTGAAGGCAGAGTCCAAGCAAAACAAGGTGTTAAATGTCTGCTAATTAGAAGTGTCAAAACAGGACTGGAAAGGCAGGGATGGCTGGGGAGGGACTGGAAATGTGAGAATCAGGGCTTGGTGGAGAGGAATATGAAATCCTGAGGCTGCAGACAACACTGCAGGTGAAAGCGGGAAGGGCCCTGCAGCCACATTTGACTTTTTTTATCCAAAAGTCCCAAATGTGAGATGGAAAGAAAATGGGCTCAGAGGACATAAAGGCCTGTCCCGTGTTCCTACAAACTCTTTGGATAGTAAGAAGCAGAAGATTTTATAAATGTATTGTTTCTCTCTTTGATGTTAGCTCTCTATTTTTCTCCCTCTCACACAGCCCGATCAGTTTTGCTCTCTGTCCCATGAGAAGTGTTTGTTCTACCTTTCTGCGTCTCACATGCTGCCATCAGGCTGACTTGAACTGGGCACACCCAGCTCTGCCTGCTTGCAAGCACCTGGGGATGCTTCTGATGTGGAAGAAAGGCCCATAGCTCCTGGTCTTTTGAGGCTGCACAGCAAATTACTGGTGGAGAAGGGACGGAGGAAGAGCTGGCCTGCAGGCTGGGCTTGGCTCAGCTCTGCAGTGACTCCCCAGCCCTTTGCCAGTTCCTTCTCCTTGTGCAACGCATGGGTGCAGTGTCCAAGGCCAACCAACCTGCAGGGTGTGCCACAAGCACCCCACTGTAAAAAGCAGTGGGGACACTGCTGGAGGGGATGCTGTGCTCATGCTCCCAGTGCTCAACCACATCTCATGCACGTGAGAGCATGTGCCATCAGATCCCTCGCAGCTAAAGAAACACACCTGGCCTCCTGTAAACCGGGCACGGGGAAGTGGTGCCTCACTTACAACCAATACACCAAGCCACAACCCAGCCATCCCCCAATCCAGCAATGGGGTCAGAGACTTGCCCTGAAAGGGTTAATGCTCCCCCTGCCCAGGGTGCTAGGGTGAAAGGGTTACCCATGTTGTGCTCGGGTTCTTTGGCTGTAATGTGATTTCTCATCTCTCACATATATATTTATGCAGTTTTGGCCACACTCCCGTCCACTCCCCCCACGCGGCGACTATTGATCAGGCTAATGGAAGGGATCCGATTGCACGTGCTCTGATGTACTCCCACACAGCCTCACCAACTTGGGCCCAGCCAATCAATGCTGTGGTGCCCCCGAAAATTTCCCATAATCTGATTTGAAGATGTGTTATCACTTAATAAAATCCACACTTGCCCTTTCTCCTTCCCACCTACTGAAATGCATTTGCACTCTGGCTCCCAGGCCAGCTCCTGCCAAGCCCTTGCACCCTGCGAGCCTCTGAGAGAAGGAACATGGAGCAGGCAAGGGCTAAAAATGGGTAAAAGTGGGTAAAGGAGGGATGTAGAAGATGTCTGTCCTCTCCTGGGTTATCAGTGCTGCTCAGCACTGCCAGGGGACATGTGTGGTGACCGCTGTGTGAGGGATACCTGCTCCCTGCTCCCTTTCACAGTGTGGTGGCTGTAAGGGTGGCAGTGAAAAAAGAGGACGAAAAATGTTCCTCTTGAAAACATTGTGAAAAATGCTATTTGTTTTCTGTAGCCTGTCAACATGTAGTCCCATGGTCTTTGGAAAACAATTCACAAAAGCGTATGAAAACACCAAGGGTGCTGGTTGTGCGAATGGCTCTCTGTTTTCTGGTCAGCCCATGCAAGCAGTGACAAGAGGAAAGTCCTAGGTGGTTGGGGCAAGATGACAGCAGGGTTTAAATGAGATACCGCTTGTCACTGTCTCTTCTCCAGGGAGGTTTGTTTCTCCAAGAAGAGCCAAGTCAGAGTTTCCTGTACTCTAACCAAACCAATCCTTTGACCCTTCATGGCCCCCTGCTCCAACAGAAGATCCTGGTGCTCTGCACACCTTGGCTACCTCAACGGCATACCTCTGTTTGACAGGAGGGGACACGGAGATACACAGGGCTTAAGGCTCCTGTGCTGGTGGGCCAGTTACAAATGGGAAGCTGGCCAGGAACAAGCCTGTATCCTCCCATCACTGTCAAATACAGGGAGGATGACCGTGCGGGATGCACACTCCAGAGGTGGCACCTTTTAGAGTCCTGGCCCCAAAAGAGGAGGGTCTCCTCCCACAGCAGAGCAAGAAGCTGTGCACGCAGGAAGCTGTGGCCTCCTGGGGACCCAGGGACAGGCATGTGCCAGCAGCAGGCTGAACCCGAGCCCTGCAGATCAATGGCGTGCCTCTGAGCCCTGGCGTGTGGGGCTGCTCCCTGGGGCCCGAAACCCGATGCCGAGGTTCAATAATTCAGGGGGAGAGCTATCAATGGCTTCTCAGCTCTTCAGAGAGGAGAGCAAATTGAAAGGCTTGTCAGGAGTCAAAACAGAGCAGGGCAAAGCTGGGCTGAATGTCAGAGAGATTAAACAGGCAGAAAGCCACAGGGATGGGGACAGGAGGAGCGGGGCGGCCACTGCTTTTTATGGTTCACTCCGACAACGGTAAGAGGAGACGGATTGTGGCACAGCAGGACACTTTCATAGCCAGAGGGATGACGAGTGCTCCAAGAAGCTCTCTGACAGACAAGGAGGATTTTGGAAGCTCTGGTTGCTTAGGCTAAGAAGGAGCCTGGTGACACAAAGCTTCTCAGAGCTTAGGCACTGGGTCCCTGAGCACTTCCACAGCGTGATCCCCCTGCTGCTGGGCTGGTTCAGACAGGGGCCAGGGCAGAGAGGACTCATGCCATGGCTGTGTGTCCCATTTCATACAGTGGGGAGAAGGATGGGACCAGCCCTTTGGTGGCCTCCTGTACAAAATAACTCCTCCAGTGCCAGGCAGGACACTGCACCAACAGTGGATGATAAATAATGGTGATATTTCAATAGACACAGGTATGATAATGAAGAGCTATCCTTCTTTTGTAAAGATCACTTGTAGAATTAAATATTTATAAATGATATTTAGACTCCTAGTCCTGTAAAATGCCTTTTTTACACAGATAATATATGTTGACTTGTTGGAGAACCAAACCAGTTTGATATGATTAAATACAGAGCCGAGTGACATGATTCATGCCCTTTCTTCACCACTTGCCAGCCTGTAGCACATGCAAGATTCTCTCAATGCATTTCTACAGACACTGACTTAAAATAAGTATATCCACAACCATCCCACCTGCAAAACACATTGAAATCTCCTCAGCACCCCAAATGCACGTATTATCTTTGCAGTGTGTGTCTTGTAAGACATAATATTTTGCATCACATCAAGCAGCTTTTTTTTTATGGAGAGAGTTTAATTTGTGCTTTATGTGCAACAAATTCAGGTCTGGCGCCTGACCTCTCAGGCCCTCATGTGAGGAATGAGGGCCTGAAACGGCAGAGATGAAGGTGAGCAGGAATATGGAACTAATCCTTCTCTCTCTCCCATCTCACGGTGCTTTGGTACTACAGTCAAGCACCAAGCATGTTGGGCTTGAATGCTCATTTGGTTTAAGACAGATGTGATCACAGGGATGTGCCTTCCCCAGAGCCTGCACTGGTTTCACATCTTGAAAGTACTCTCCATAGCCCCAGGGGCTAAAAAATAGAGGCAGAAAGAGGCAGAAGAAAGAGGAAGCAATTGCCAAGCTGGTGAGCTGTGCCCAGGGCCACCTGTCCCACAGAGCACACCCAGACCTCAGTTTTATCACAGAATGAAGCTTTCATTTTGCAGTTTCACATGTACAAGGAAAACTGTCAGTCTTACAGAAAAGATGTGAGACATCCAGCTGAAGGTTTCAGAATACAATGAAGGAGCTGGAAGAGGCACTGGAAGGCTGACTGCTGTACTGGAGAAGGGCTTCTGCACCTGCACGGGGCAGTGCTGGCTCAGGAGAGGTGAGACAGAAGTTAGGGAAAATGGGGAGAGCATCCCAAGCCAGTTCATAAAAAAGATGAAGTTGAACTCTGCCTCACAATGTCTAGAGAGGCCAGTGGGGCTATCAAGTCAATGCTGAGGATGGCTGCAAACCAGGAGCAGCCCTTGGTGGTTGTAGGCATGCAGAGTAGCCCAGAGGGGCTGTCACCAGCACCACCTCCTACAATGGATCAAGTTTCATCTTACAACTAGCCAGGCATCTTCATTCTCCTTATTCCCTCCTGGGAAGCTGCTTCAGAGACTCCCTGCTTGCAAAGCCAGGAAGCTCCTTCTTAGCTTCACTTTAGATATAATCACAGCCTGCTTACACCACACAGCTCTCGGATCAGCGTTCACCTCTGCCTTAAGAGCAGCAGGGCTGGTGCAAGGATCCTGGGAGCCGTCTCCACCTTGAGAAGCGAGGCTGGTTTCTAGCCCTCAGAGCACGAAGTCTGACTTGTTAAACAGCACAGGCAGCACTGTTGGAAGGAGAAGTTTCCATTAATTTGCAGGTGCTGGGGAGAAGGGGGGAAGGAGAGGCCAGGTGCTCTCTGGACGCTGCCCCCAGCAATCTCCCCTGGTTCGTTCCCATTGTTC
>NW_008621406.1:248-8166 GCF_000691845.1 Merops nubicus | reverse complement strand
GTTCCCTTTGTCCCGCAGCCGTTCCAGGCAGCCCCGCCAAAGGGGATAAGAGGCTCAGGAACAGGCTGAGTGACAGCAGACACCTTATAAAGTGCTCGCGGAGCGGGCCTGGCGCCTTGCTGCAAGCAGCGCCCGCGCCCGCAGCCCAGCCGGGCTGGCCCCTCGTGCAGGTAGCGAGGGGGGCTCACATCAAAGGCCCTGGTTTTGCAAGGCTCAGGACGCGGGAGGGCGTGAATTATAGACTTTGATGTCTGAGCAGCAGCAGAGGGATCGGTGTGAAGATCGTTTATAAATCGCTATTTATGGTCTCCACTAAGTGCCAGGCAGGCCCTTAAAGCAAGGGATCAGGTTTAACTGAGGGCTGCTGCAGAGAGTGGCTGGGGGGGGGGGGGCGCGGGCCTGCTGGGGGCCGGGCCAGGGCTCAGGCTGGGCTTTGCATGGGCAGGATGTTTTTTAGATGTTTTCCATCCCAGACAGACATGTTTGACCCTGAGATCTTCCCAGCAAAGCTCCCCAGGGCTTTGCCCCTGCCCTCCAGGTCAGCACGTAGCTTTGGGGAACACAAGCATGGGAAGGCAGCAGTGCTTGCAGGGTAGGAGAGATGTGGCTCCTGGGGAGGCAGCTCTGCGCCACAGGACAGCAGGTTTTGGAGCTCACATGGGGCTGATCCTGGTCCCTGCTAAGAGGGAAGGAGGCAAAGGGAGAAGCTCAGCATCCTGCCTCTGCTCCTAAGAGGTCTCCTGGTTTTGCCTTGCTGATGCCTGTTGCTTGATGCAGTTTTTGATAAAAAACAAGCCTGGGCAGAACTGCTTCTCTTCCCTTGGTTGATTCCATGCCACCAGGCTCCGGTTGCTGTGTCCCTTCTGAAGCAGGGCTGGGACACAGGCAGCTCTGCAACAGAGACAGGGCCAGCACTCAACCACCCTGCCACTCAGGCACGAGATCATTTCTGTCCATGGTTAGCAGTTGAGCTCTACCACACTCTACCAAGAGTTTCTGTCTCTCTCTGAGGGAGGGACAAATGCATACTGTTGCCTATGGCATATCTGTGTGTGCTGATGCTCAAAGATATCTCAAAGTTGGAGGTTAAAACCTATGAATCCTGGGAGTGTAAACCACTCAGACTTAAATCCACTGATCTTGAACTGCCTTTACAGCCCTGACCAGGATCCAACTCAAGAAACACCTGCTTTGGGGCTCTTCTTTGTCTGATCTGAGAACAACTAGCCTGGTGGGATTTCTCCTACATAGTTTGTCTCCAGCCCGTGGCCAGATGTCAATGTGCAGCTAAGCCTCGGGGAAGCCTGCAGCATGGAGCATGCCTTGTCTGGGGCTGGCACACTCCTAGTGAACCCCAGAAGACCCATCACACCCAAATGTTTCCAAAGGCAGCAATGAGCCCATAGGGGTGGCTGTGTCCTCTTTGTCCCTCTCCTCAACCCAACTAGAAGTACACCTTGCTTCACACAAAGAAGGACCATTATGTGAGTCCTGAGAAGCACGTCTGTGAATGCCACGTGCCGTTCCTACTCCAAGGTCTCCCTTGCCCAGCAGGCACTGTCCTCTCTATCCCGACACTATTACTTTCCCCTCAATGGTTTTTGCAGTTCCCTCCATTGTTGTATCAGCTACGAGTTCCTCTGCATGGCCTCCACAACCTATTCAGCATCACCAACAGAGTTAGTGGCTTAGGCCAGGCATAACGCCAGCCACTGCCTTTTTCCCTGAAGGGATGCCAGCCAAACTGTAATCCATGAGCTGCTCTAATTTACAAGCCATCAGCCAGCTCTGAAGCCACCGGCTGCATCGCTCCAGGATGCACAAGGATCCTGGCCCAGGCACTCATGACTGTTCAAACAGCACAAAAGGCCGTTGCTAACAGAACTCATTTTCCTTGTATCTTCAATTAAAAGTTCATGTCCACCAGCTGCACCGAACTTTTCAAATGCAGCTGCCGTGTTGAGACAGACCATGCTGGATTTTCCAATGAGATACAAATCCCAAATCCCATTCTGGCCCCTCAGATCAGTGGGCATTTTTGCAGGCTGACTATTAAATCAGGAGCAGACAGACAGACCTTCCCATTGTCCTCTCCTTGCTTTACAGTCTTTGGTGGTAGCAGCACTCAGCAGGCCCGGTTCTGCCCTTGCACATGCACATGTAAACTGTCGATAAGCACACAATTCTTGCTCCAGCCACCCTCCATGACTTATCTCAAGCAGGACGGGGAACCCTCCATCCCAGTCCAAACCGATCCCACCTCAGACACAGTGAATTTTATGTCCAGAAATATTTATATACTTTGCACAACCGTTGTTTGCAGAATCTCTCTTGGTGGCTTCCACACTTTGCGGCAGACCCTGTTTGAAGTCGCACCAGATGGGAGCCTGGACCAAGGATAAATAAACCAATCAAATCTGAGAAAACAAGCCCCCATCCCTCCTGCCTCCTCCTCAGACCAGTGTGAAGATCCAGCCTGGGACAGGGGGGCAGGCTGTGCTCTGATGCTCGGACTGCTCCCTCCGTCCACCCTTGAAGTCCCTTCCTCTGGGCAGAGTTTGGTATGTGCTGTTTGCAGGGGGCTTGTTTTTCTAACATGGTGAACACATGCTCTCTCCCGAGAATCATTTATTTTACATCAGAGATCCTGGGGCTCCTGACCCAAAGTTTTGCAAGATGGTTTTGTACTTTCCCCCATGAGGAAGGAAGACACATTCCTCCAGCTACCACTGCAAGAATGGCAGGGCCCGGATGTGTCCCTCACAGACCAGCGTCTCCCTCATTTCCCTCTCAAGCTAGAGTTTAAAAATGACACACAGAGGTCAGAGAATGCTCCGAGGGGCTCCACAAAGGTTGCCCAGGAAGAAAGTCCTGTTTCATTTCCTGATAACAACAGTCTTCTGCTTGCGGGCCACCAGTAAATCAGATGAGCAAAGAGAAACAGACCCTGATTACAGACTGACCAAAGGTGCATCTTAAAAATCCATCCACTATTTTGACTGTACCGCAACATTGCAAGTCTCAAGGGAAGGCACAAAAAAGCCCTGAGGACATCTGCCTACCATCCCAGTCTCTTCAGAACCCAAGTAACTGCAACAGCCCAAAGTCAGACCCACCTCCAGGTCCACCAGCAGACCTGGCTGCTGCTGTGACCTGCAGTGAGTTGCTCTGCCCTCAGCAACCTCCGGGCTGCACTGTGTATGGCTGGAGCTGCTGCCTTGCAGAGTAAAATGCACCTTCAGCCCCAGGGTGCAGGGCAGCCAGTCCTGCTCTTCTCGAAGGTGAGGGTGGCCTGCCAAGCCCTGCTGTGCATGGACACCTTTGTCCCTGGGCAGGGGAGGGGTGGCGAGGGAGAGCAATGCATCTTTGCGAAACCTGATCTGCTAACAAGCAGCTCCTCTGATGTGGGCAGCCTGTGCTTTACAGCATTAGAGGAGCAACATTTCATGGAAAATTCAATAAATACCCCTGTACAGCCAGACATCTGTAAACAAAGGCTTCCAAATTCAATCAGGCTGTGGGCTCAGAGCAGCATTTATAGGCTACAGCATGGAATATTACATAGGAAAGCTAAAAGTAGGGGTAAGGGGCAGATTCCTGGAAAATGAAAGATCTTCCAGTGCTCCACTGCCCCAGTGAAGAATCATTATGTCTGAGCTGTACCATCGTGCCTCTTCTTGAGTGGCTGGGGCAGCCTTGCCATTCCCAGTCTGCCAGCTCCCACATCAATCTATACTGGGCTCTCAAGTAGCACAGGCATTGCAGTAAAAAACACGGTGAGACAACCAGGGCAGCGCTGATGACTCCAGCAACTGCCAGCCACCCTGTGCTGCAGCACATCCCTGCTACCAGCCATACCAGAAGAGGGACTTTGGCATGCAGAGCTGAAGATAGGTCTGAAACACCAAACCCTGATCAGGATTAAATCTTTTATGGCCAATGCTCAACTCACAGTGGAGTCTGGGAGTGGAGAACAGTGTTTTGCTTGTCCTTTGGGGCTTTCCTGGGCTGAGCCATCCCTTGGCAGGTTACATGGCCCCGTCTATCTTGTTTCTTGTCCTGTTCTACCAGAACTTCAGTTCACACTTGCATTGAACCAGCTAAACTAGACAAAGTGAAACAGGAATGTTCAGTCAAGACTCTGCTGGGCCCCACATCCACTTACTGCACTGAGCAGCAGCAGCAGTGCCATGACCCGCAGTTGTCCATATTGGTTGGCTGCTGACACTGGTACAGAAGATTTGCTCCCAGAGCTGAGCAATGCAGGCCTTGTGACACTCAGCTGAGCACTGCTGGGCAGGTTGGTGTACACTTGTGCGCAGATACGCACACACACACAAAGTCAGTACGGCGCCCCAGTAGAAACCTCCCTTCCCACTTTGGCCAAGGTTTTGTCTATATGACCAGCCAATCCCCCTGCAGAGACGTATGGAACCTCTCCCTGCAGCACAGTAACTGTAAAGGTCTCCAGCTCATGAAGGTGATGTTGGACAGCACAGGACAAGGGTGCCTGCTAATCTCTGCCACCATGACGAGGTTTTTTTCAAGCCCAGTGACAAAGAGTTGTTCAGAGCACTTTCCTCCACACAGTGACCTGCCTGCCCTTCCATCATCTGAAGGGGGACACCTGCAGATGGTTTTGGTCCAGGCTGCACGTAACTACCATTTCAAACAAACTCAAAATGCTTCATTAGCATCTGTTGGCTACAATACCTTGCAGGCTCTGGACTCAGCATCCCCAGCTGTGCTGTGATCCCATCTTCTGGCTACTCCAAGCTTCACCTGCGTGGTTAGGGATCTAGATTTCTCAAGCCAGCCTCTGCAGATCCATGTAAAGGACAAGCCGCCAGCTCACAGCAAGATGGTCAGGTCCCGCTGTGCTCCTGCAGCCTTTTGGGCCCCTCAGGGGTGGTTGCAAAGGCAGGACCACTGCGGTCCCCTGAGGAAGATGGCTACCAAGCAACAGCTTTCTGTGGCTGGGGCTGCATCTGGATAACCACCTTGAACCCTCTGGCAGCACCCACAGAGGTTATAAGCACATATTTAGGGCAGGCCAAATCAGGCATTTGTCTCCTCCCTCCCCTTGAGTGCACTTTTCCTTACAGCTCAATCAGGCTTTACGAACACACCACCACACAGAGAGGCCAGTATATATAATAAATAGAGCCTAGCTCTGAGGGCAGCAGCGGTAAACTATTGCCCAGGGGACAGGAAGGTTAGTGGGATTGTGATCTAAAACCTAAGGCTGGCAGCTCTGTGCTCCCCTGGGAGAGATTTCCACAGCTGCTGTGAGGAAAACAATCACCGTTTTGGTTATTACACTTCATTTATTAGTTTGTTCAAAGATCACAGCCAGGCAAGCCCTAAATTCAGGGATGCCCAGAGCAGAGGTCTCCAGCCCCACTCACTGTGGTGGGGTCTGTGGGTGCCCATGTCACACCCTTCCCTACCCCAGGACAGCTCCATCCTGGCTGCCTCTGTAAGGTCCCTCCACCACGACCAGGTGAAGTACAGGAGAGGAGCTGAACCCAAGGAACAGACTATGCCCCAGGAGAGGTGCACCAACAAGACCTCTCACTGATGTCTACACGGGAGGAAGCAGTGCACACACTCCAGCAGACCACCCAGCAGACACACTGTTGGGAGTGTATACACTTCCCAGGAAGCATCTTTCCTGTTATTTGAGCAACCGTGAGAAATTTTGGGCTGGAATGGACTCATTCACACCTACAGCTTGGAGGACAGAGAGCAGAACATGAAACTTGCTGCTCCCCAACTGAACACATGTGCTCAGGGAACCACCACAGGACACACGTCATCAAACTCACCCACCTGGGTCATTCAACAGGCACTTCAAAGCCCTGCGAAGAGAAGTGTGTCTGTGCAATGAAGAAGCCTCCAGAGAAAGCCATGGGCACCCCTTCGTGTGGTGGCAGCACATGCAGGAACAACACAGTGACCAGCTGAGGCTGCTTTGGCCGCAGAGGCCTCACAGTAAATCAAAGCAGCTACTGTCCCTCCAAGATCCAGAGAAGAGCACTGGGTCACGGTAGGTATTCAGGAAACGTGGGGTGCTTCCCCCACCGCTCCTGAGCCAGCTGCCCTGGAAATGTTCCTATAAACTCCTATTAATTAGTTGACACTTGGGCTGTGCAAACAGGCTGCCCCTTCCCTGTGCCCCCCCAGGAGGCAGTGCTGGAGCAGGCCAGTGTGGGGGCCAAGTCTTGGGCACATTCTTCCAGTTAATATTTCAGCCTGCAGTTGCCAAGGGATTGAGGCTGGCGTTTCCCCCTTTCCTCCCCCTTCCACCTCCCAAAGCGCCAATGGTGAGCGGATAGCCAGGTTATTGCCTCCTCCTCCCTTTGCAAGCAGATGTATAGGAGCCAGAGGAAGAGATTGATGGGGTTTATAGAGTCTCCTTCCTGACCACCCACCAGGGCTCCAGCTCCCTTGGGCCTGTCCACACCACAGCCATGGTGATGTCTCCACTGGTGTCCACCACACACATTAAAATAGCCTGGCTACGATGTAGCCTGGGTCATGCTTGATGCTTTAGAGGACCTTCCTTTGGTCCCAGGCCCATCAGCTAAGGTGGGAGAACGCAAGCACCTCCTCCTCGGCTGCATGCATGCAGTGATGGGAACTCAGTGTAACCTGAATCTCTATGAGATCAGATCCCTCAACTGCACCAGGCTTTCCCAGGCTGCACAGGGCAGGCTCCAGCCTTCCAAAAGCCTTCAGCAAGTCAACATGCTGCAAAGAGTGACTATACAGAAAAGGTTGCAGAGCAATTCTGAACAGCACAGCGCTTGCACATGAAGGTCCTCCAAAGAGCTGCAGAAGACCCTACTGTGTGCACCAAGACCCTGACAGGTCGTGGGAGGCATAAGGGTGGGAATAAAAGCCACGGAAGCGGACCAGGCTCAAGCTGCCCATGTGCTGGGACAGGATGCAGACAGCAAAGTGCAGGGAGGGTCCCATGGACCCCAGCATGGGATGTGCAGTGGGCCAGCCATTCAGAGAGGAGGGAGGCAGAGTTGTGGAAAGGCCTGGGGAGAAGCATCGAACAAACAAACAAACAAACAAACCCAGCTCACAAAAGTTTGATGTCACTGCTACCAGCAGCAGAGTCAGCCAGGGGCACCATCCGAGCAAAGGACCTGAAGGACCATCTTAGGGATGAGGCTGGCTGCCATTATGTCCCAAAACTTTCAAATGAAACCAACCACCCCCTGCCACCCCTGAAAAGGAGAAACAAATCAAGCAAACTAGACCCGTTGGTAACATTTGGGCCATTTCCTGTATGTTTAACACATTTTCTATTAAGCCCATGACAAATGGCAAGGGCTCCAGGCGTAGCCATAAAGGCTCCCTCCCGCAGCAAGCCGAGGGCGCTGCAGGCAGGGAGGGGAAGGTGAGCAGCTGAACGGGCAGATGGGAGGTGAGCGTGTAATTCACAGCAGATCCACAATTTGATTAATTTCCCTGCTTTTCCTGCTGGAGAATTCCGGGTTTTATTGGCCGTTAAAAGGCACTGCACTGCCTGATTTTGGAGCGGAGCTGCATGGAGGCCAGGGGGGACATGACACGGGGGCTGGCTGTGGGGACCTGCTGGTGCAGGAATCAGGTGCACAAAGTTAAGGCAAGGGGTGTGGTGTTGAGGATTCCATCCTGGAGGATAATCCCCCCCTCCCATGTTTTCTAGGGGCTGGTTCATCCTCAGGAACTGGCTTGGTGGGGAGGGAGGCGGCCAGCCTGGGACAAAGCCCCTCCACAAACCGGTGGGACCCTCACCAGGCCAATTTCTTCCCCCCTCCTCCTTCAGCCGCTCTCCCCCATCCTTTCCCCTCACAATGAGCTGCTGGGATCTGCCCCCACAAGAAAAAAAAAAAAAAAACAACCACCAATTCGACCATGC
>NW_008621406.1:0-231 GCF_000691845.1 Merops nubicus | reverse complement strand
CCAGCTGTTAACCTCCCGTTGCCGAGCCATAGGGAAGACTTGCTTTCTTCTATTTATTTATTTGCCACTCGGACAATGGAAGGCCCCAAGCCTGCTGAGCTTTTCATAATAACGCCACCAACAATCCCCCCACCCCTGAGCCAGGAGCACCAACCGAGGAGCTGCAGGTGTCAGTGGGCATTAACCCATGCGGGGCTCCTGGCCCCCATGAAAGGCCCGCAGCCGAGGCCG
>NW_008621405.1:4436-5961 GCF_000691845.1 Merops nubicus | reverse complement strand
CACCCCGCCGTGCCTCGCAGGCCTTCGCCCAGAACGTGCTCTCCAAGGCGGACGTGATCCAGGCCACCGGCGACGCCATCTGCATCTTCCGGGAGCTGCAGTGCCTGACGCCGCGCGGGCGCTACGACATCCGCATCTACCCCACCTTCCTGCACCTCCACGGCAAGACCTTCGACTACAAGATCCCCTACACCACCGTGCTGCGCCTCTTCCTGCTGCCGCACAAGGACCAGCGGCAGATGTTCTTCGTGGTGAGGGGCGGCGCGAGGTCTCGCACCACACCGGTTTTTTTCAGGTCCTCGCTGCCTCTTCCCTGTTCAGATCAGCCTGGACCCACCGATAAAGCAAGGCCAGACCCGCTACCACTTCCTCATCCTGCTCTTCTCCAAGGACGAGGACATCTCCCTGACCCTCAACATGAATGAGTGAGTTCTGCTCCTGGCAGGCCGCTGCCTTGACCCCCTCCCGGGCCCTGGGGGCTGTGGGGAGCTGGGAGGGGCATAACGAACCTCCTGGGTTTCTGCTCCCACCGTCACCCGCTCCTCTGCCTGTGCAGGGAGGAGGTGGAGAAACGCTTCGAGGGGCGGCTCACCAAGAACATGTCTGGCTCGCTGTACGAGATGGTCAGCAGGGTCATGAAGGCGCTGGTCAACCGCAAGATCACCGTGCCCGGCAACTTCCAGGGGTGAGGCGCAGCGGAGGGGGGGTGGGTGTGCAGCGTGCCCAGGTGGCCCAGAAGGCCACCGGCATTTGGGCTTGTGTGGCCAGGAGGGCATGGCCAGGGATCGTCCCCCTGGACTTGGCACTGCTGAGGCTGCCTCTCAAATCTTGGGCTCAGTTTTGGGCCCCTCCCTCCCAGAAGGACCTGGAGGGGCTGGAGCGTGGCCAGAGAAGGGCAACGGAGCTGGGGAAGGGTCTAGAGCTGAAGTGTGGGGAGGAGCAGCTGAGGGAGCTGGGGGTGCTGAGCCTGGAGCAAAGAAGGCTCAGGGGAGACCTTCTGGCTCTGCACAGCTCCTGACAGGAGCCTGGAGCCAGGGGGGGGTCAGGCTCTGCTCCCAATCCCATTCTGTGATTCCGTAATTCTGGTGGCAGGAGGTGGGGTCTCCTGGCTGCAGGGGAGGATGTGGGGATGGAGAGCAGCAGTGCAGGGGCAGGAGGAGCTGTTGGTTCAGTGGTCTGAGGCCACTCTCTGAGGTTCCCCTGACTCCAGCAGCGCGACTGGCCCCTCTGCCTCCCATGTCCCTGTGCTGAGGGAAGGGGCTTGGGGAGCTCTGCAAGGTTTCTGCTCATCCCTCAAGTTGGTGGTCAAGCCCAGAGCAGTGTTTGATGTTACCCATTTTACTTGTGTGCTGTTTCTGGGTTTGCAGCAGAGTGATGAATTTAAACCAGGCTTTATATTTTCTGCCTACACTTATGAGAAAAAGAGCACAAAATCTACCCGAAGTGATATTAAGTGGCATCTTGTCTTGATGTATTTTCACTGAGGCTTGGATGCCGAGCTGATGAAATGTCTAAATCAGCTTGG
>NW_008621405.1:3765-4091 GCF_000691845.1 Merops nubicus | reverse complement strand
AAAGGCCCCCCGCCCACATCCGCTTCGACGAGATCTCCTTCGTCAACTTCGCCCGGGGCACCACCACCACCCGCTCCTTCGACTTCGAGATCGAGACCAAGCAGGGCACCCAGTACACCTTCAGCAGCATCGAGAGGTGGGCGCGGGCGCGGGGGTTTTTTTTCCCCCCCGGCCCTGACCCCCTCCCTGTCCCGCAGGGAGGAGTACGGCAAGCTCTTCGACTTCGTCAACGCCAAGAAGCTGAACATCAAGAACCGAGGCCTGAAGGAGGTACCTGCTGGGCAGGGCTGGTACCTGCTGGGCCGGGCTGGGCCCCGCTGGGGCCC
>NW_008621405.1:3264-3583 GCF_000691845.1 Merops nubicus | reverse complement strand
TCTCCGATGTTTTCCTGCTTGCCCCTCTTTTTCTTCACCTCTCTTTTCTCTCCTTGCCCTTGTAGAGGAAAAAGGTCCGTGCGATATCCCTTCCTCTCTCTCCTCCTCCTCCTGGTGCAGGTTCCTCTGCATGGCTGTGGTGGCCCCTGACTAAACCCTGACTAAACTCTGGCGTGATGTGCAGGGGACCCCCCTAACCCACATAACTTTTCTGCCCCTCTCTCTGGAGCCCCAACGGGGGGGATGTGGGTGTCCCGGCTCCCCGCCCCATGCCTGTGTCAGGGGCCTCCCCGGGCTGAGTGCGCCCGGGGCGGCGGTT
>NW_008621405.1:389-3248 GCF_000691845.1 Merops nubicus | reverse complement strand
AGGGCATGAAGCAGAGCTACGATGAGTACGCGGACTCTGACGAGGACCAGCACGATGCCTACTTGGAGAGGATGAAGGAAGAGGGCAAGATCCGGGAGGAGAACGCCAACGACAGCAGCGACGGCTCTGGGGAGGAGACGGGTGAGGGCTGAGGCTGGAGGGACAGCTGAGGGGCCTGTCCTGGCTTCTTGGGCTTCTCCCCGCACCCCGGTGAAGTCACGTCTGCCCTCGCCTTGCTATAAGCTGACCCCTGAGTTCTCCTTCCAGATGAGTCCTTCAACCCTGGGGAGGAGGATGACGACGTGGCTGAAGAGTGAGTAGGGGCTGGGCCTTGTCTGTCTCGGGGAACGTGCGTCGTGAACGTCGGGGAACGCTCTGGGTGTAGCATCAGAGAACCACAGACTGGTTTGGGTTCAGGGAAACCTCATCTCGTCCAATCCCCCTGCAGGGAGCAGGGACATCCCCAGCTAGAGCAGGGTGCTCAGAGCCCCGGCCAACCTCACCTGGGATGGTTCCAGGGATGGGGCAGCGACCACCTCTCTGGGCAGCCTGGGCCAGAATCTAACAACCCTCCGGGTCAAAAATTTCTTCCTTCTCTCTGGTCTAAATCTCACTCTTCTGGTTTAGAACCATCCCCCCTTGTCCTGTCGCAACAGGCCCTGCTGAGAATTCAGTCCCCATCTTTCTGACAGGCCCCTTTAAGTACTGGAAGGTGGGAAGAAGGTCTCCCTGGAGGCAGTATCGCTTTGTAAATCCCTGGAGTTAAGACTCTGGGGAAGCAGCGCAGTTCCGGGCTCTCTCTGTGATAATGACTTGACACACTCCAGGGGCTGGAGCCGGCAGTCAGGGATCGATGGCTCCAGGGTGAGGTCTCGGGGGGAGGTGGATGTGGGTGGAGCTGAGCCCTGTAGCATCATGAGGGCCCAAAATTTACAGGAAGATGAAAAATGAGCTGTGTTTGTGGAAGGAGAATCCCCTGGGAGCTGTTGAGCTAGAACATAACAGCTTCAGCTCGAGAATTTCCGAACTACGGGCTGCCAGAGGCTGGAGAGCTCGGGGCGAGGGGTTGCTGCCCTGCCCGTGTGTGTCTGCTGCGTCTCCCCTGCCTCCTGCTTCCTCTTTTTGGGGTGGGGGCCCCGAGCTGTGGCTGAAGCCGGGTGTCCCCCCAGGTTTGACAGCAACGCCTCGGCCAGCTCCTCCAGCGGCGACGGCGACAGCGACCGCGACGAGAAGAAGCCGGCCAAGAAGGCCAAGGTGGCCAAGGACCGCAAGCCCCGCAAGAAGCAGCTGGAGGTGAGGGGCTGCTGCTGGGCCCTGGGGCAGGACCCGCCCTGGAGCAGTGCCAGGGAGGCGCAGGTCCCGGCCCACCTGAGCTGCGTCACCTCCTCCTTGTAGAATCAGAGTCATTTTGGTGGGGAGCGACCTTCCAGGTCTAGTCCAGCTGTTCTCCCAGCACTGCTGCGTGGCCTGTGCCACCCTCATGCTGGGCTTTGCCTGCCTGGGTCAGTTCTCCGAGCCTGACACTGCTGCCTGCCTGGACTGAGTCTCTTCCACCAGGCATGTTGTGCCCACAGTTGGCCAGTCTTTTTGGTTGTTGGAAGATTCTTCTTCAGCCACCTACCTTTTCAGCTTCTGTGGGGGTGCTCTGACAACCTCATGGTGTAGCTGAATCGGTGGAGGAGGCCAGCTGAGGCCCAGCTCCTCATCCTGGGGCAGCTTTGAGGCTTTCATAGAGTCACAGACTGGTTTGGGTGGGAAGGGACTTCTAAAGCTCATCTCGTCCAACCCCCTGCAGGGAGCAGGGACATCTGCAACTAGAGCAGGTTACTTGGAGCCCCAGCCAACCTTACCTGGAACGGTTCCAGGGATGGGGCATCGACCACCTCTCTGGGCAACCTGGGCCAGGGGCTCACCACCCTCAGAGTCAAAAAACTTCTTTCTCTATAGCCTAAATCTTGCCTTTTTTTAGTTTAAAACCATCACCTTTTTCTCTCTCTGCTTCCTGTGTCCTAGAGCAAGAAAGGGAAGGACCCCAACGCTCCCAAGCGGCCGATGTCTGCCTACATGCTCTGGCTGAATGCCAACCGGGAGAGGATCAAGTCAGAGCACCCTGGCATCAGCATCACAGACCTGTCCAAGAAGGCCGGGGAGCTCTGGAAGGCCATGTCCAAGGAGAAGAAGGAGGTGAGGGACAGGGCGGTGGGGCTGCTGGGCTCTCGGGAGCCTGGTGCTCCATGGGCAGGAGGGTGGGAAGGGATCGTGGCCCCGGGGAGCTGTCGAGGGAGCGTGGGCTCAGTGGGAGGTGCCGAGGGATGCGGTGGGAGCGCTGGCGCGGCGCGCGTGGGGACGGCCGAGGGCGCTGGTGGAGGAGGGGGCAGGTCCTGCTAGCCACGTGCTGCTGCTGCAGGAGTGGGATCGCAAGGCGGAAGACGCCAGGAGGGACTATGAGAAGGCCATGAAGGAGTATGGCATGGGCAGCAAGTCGGAGAGCTCCAGAGTGTGAGTGTGCAGAGCTTTACCCCTCCAACATTGGGCTGTGCCAGGGCCTCGCCAGGGCTGGGGGGTGAGGAGTGTCCTCAGGGTGATGCTTCTCCCCCTTCTGCCCCATCAATGTGTGCAGGGAGAGGTTGAAGAAGAAGAAGAAGAAGCAGGAAAAGCAGATGAAGGGGAAAGTGGAGAAGAAAGGTTCTACGTCCAAGTCCTCATCCTCCTCCAAGTACCCTGCCAAGAACACGAGCGAGAACTTCAAGAGCAAGGAGTTTGTCTCCAGTGATGAGAGCTCCTCGGCAGAGAGCAAGAAGGAGGTGGGGGCCTGCGCTGGTAGGGGGTCCCTGGGGAGCTCTTGCTGGAAGGGACCTG
>NW_008621405.1:0-358 GCF_000691845.1 Merops nubicus | reverse complement strand
GCCTCTTGTCACATCCCTCTGGGTGGGAGCGGCCTGTCCGTGTGCCACATGTCCCCAGGTCACCACTGCCACCCTGGGGTGATGGGTGAGGCAGAGCTGCTGCCCTCATGTCATCCCTGCTGCTCTGACATCATCATCGCCCACCGCCCAGACCTCACCCCCTGCCCTGCCCACACCCCCTGCTGCTCTGACTTCCTTATCTACCCTGCTTGCAGGACTCAGAAGAGGAGGGGGTGGCCAGTTTACCCCCCAGCTCAGAGGACTCGGCATCAGGCTCAGATTAGCTGGTCCGGCTGGCCCCAGGCTGGTCCCCGAGGGGCAAGGACAGGTGGCCCTGTGGCAGGACCTGGCTCTCAGC
>NW_008621404.1:4352-5974 GCF_000691845.1 Merops nubicus | reverse complement strand
GGGTGCTCGAGCCCCCACCTCAGCTCTGCAGCTCTCGTTGCTGGCTCCACTCAGTCCCCAGAGAGCCAGGGTTGGGTCTGCCCGGCCGGCAGCGGTGTGTCTGTGTGGAGGACAGAGGGCTCTGCTCAGTTCTGCTTGCAGGGTAAGAGGAAATAATCATTTCCCTCTTTAAGCAGACTGCTTTCACCTCCAGGTGACAGTTTCAAGGTCTAGCAGCCAGTCCTGAGCACCTCAGTGCTTTAGCCAATGAGTGTTTTAAGAGCTGTGCACCTTTTGGGACTGGGGAGACAGGAAAACATTTCCAGAGGTGTCAAATTTTGAAATAACTTCAAGGAAAGTCCAGTTCCACTCAGACATTGCTTGTGAAGCTTGAAGCTTGCTTCTGATTTATGTAACATTATCTCTTAGCTTCTGATGATACCAGAGACTTTAGCATCACTTCTGCTGTGAGCTGATTTCCTTCTCTGCTCAGAGCTTGTACTGCAGACACGACTCTGAAAGACTCAAGGGTCCCAGCCCCATAACTGAGGCTTCTGCACCAGCACCCTCTCAAAATTATATGATTTGGGTTGATGTTATTTTTCAAGCACAAAGGTGCCCTGATTTGCCCTGGAACCCCTGCAGCTCACCCCCATCAGTCCTTCAGAAGCCCAGCCGTGGGGCAGGGAGCTGGTGGCTCTGGGGCTGTGCAATTACCTGCCCTGGGTTTCTGCAGCTTCAAGCCACAGTTGGCCCCATGTGCTGCTCTTACTTTGCTGGATTTTGGGTGACACAGCAGCCTGTGTCCCCATCGTGGTCTTCTGCTGGAGAGATGCACAGGGAGGGCTTTGCCCTGAGAAGCAGTGTAATTCAGTTATTAATTATCAGTTATTATTTCAGTTATTATTAATATCAGCACAACTAACAGGTCTGTTGGCCTCTGATGGGTGAGATGTGGTCATGCCTTTAGCAAGGACTTGCTCCTGGTGACTGGCAGCTCCTCTGTGCTAAATTTGCCATCGTGTGGAATATTATTAGTGCAAATCATTGGAAGTGAGCAAATAAGAATGCTGGGGTACCTGGGGAGCGGGTGGTTTGCCAACAAGATGCTGATTTTGGCAAGGAATATTGGGTGGTGGTTTGATGGTTTGTGATGAAACAGCTTCTGAAGAATTGCTTAACAGTCAGAACGCAGTGAGTGTGCTGAAGTTAGTGCCCATAGGAGGCTGCCTGATCCCCTCCCTAGAAGGTGTTTTGATGAGAAGGGGGTGAAATCAAGTGAAGTGAGGGGAACTGGAAAGAATTTGGTGCCAGGAGGGCACAAGGGGGATGGACAGAGTTATGCATTGGCTCAGAAACAGCACCAGACAGAGTCCAGAGAGGAGACCCACTGAGCTGCTGGAGCTGGTGGGAGAAGCTGAGCTGGGGGTCGCGGGGTGGGTGATGCCCAGGGGTGGGTGATGCCCAGGGCCAGTGATCCCTCCCGGGTGCATTCACCACGTGCTCCCTCTGCCCTGCAGGTGTGGTGCCTCAGCCCCTGACCAACGGATCTGCCCAGACTCAGGTGGGTGCCTGGTGGCCCGGGGGGGCTGTGTGGTGGCCCAGCGGGGCTGTGTGGTGGCCTGGCTGGCTTGGTTTGGCTT
>NW_008621404.1:3673-3873 GCF_000691845.1 Merops nubicus | reverse complement strand
GGTCCCTTCCCACCCAAAGCAATGTCCCCAAGGCTCGTTTAGCTCAGCTTAACTGCTGCTGGAGGTTTTAATTGCTTCCTGCTGCAGGTTAATTGAGGGGTTCCAAAGCTGGCTTCAGCCCTGTTTAGGAGGGGAGGGGGGAGGTGAGGGGCTGCCTGGTGCTGGCAGGAGGGGACCCGGCTCTGCCCGGCGGGGGGGGG
>NW_008621404.1:1124-3644 GCF_000691845.1 Merops nubicus | reverse complement strand
CTCTCCCCGGGCTCTGCTCCTGTCCCTGGACACGTCCCTCGTTGCCCACTGCTGGGCAGGGTGCCCGGGGTGTCTGTGCCCCCCAGGCTGGAGCAGTTTTCTGCTTAGCTGCTTAGTTTTATGCTTAATTCTGTCTTTGTGCAAACTGGACTCACTTTTTTTAACTTTTTAATTTCCACTAGCTGAATGGAGGATCCACATCTTCATCTCACAGTGATCTTCAAAGTCCTGGGAAGGAGTCAGAGGTAAAAACCCCAAATATTCCCCCTCTCTTTTACACCCTCTCGTTGGTACCTGCTTGCCCTGTGGTGCTGTGTAAAAACACCTTTCAGTGCACTTCCAGGTTTGTCTCTCAGACCTGGGGACACTTGTATCCATCCAGCACACACACAATCCAGTCTCCTTGGATCCCTGGCTCTGTGGATGTGTGTCAAGTGGAGCCACGAGCTGTCAGCAGCTGCTGGCTCCAGTGTGGAGGTGGCTGTGCCACTGGGATGGATCAGGGATCCCTCTGGGTGGCTGGGACCCTGCACCCTGAGGGTGACGTGTGCTGTAGCAGCACGAGCTGCTGTCCCTGAGATGGTCTTTCCCTTCTTTGTCTGGGGGACAGGGAAGCTCCCTGGGGTTGTGTGGCCTCTGGCAGCACAGCAGGAGATGTCCCGTGTGAAGGGATGAGCTCTAACAGGGTGGAGGTGTGTGCTCCATCCTGGAGGAGGGTGGAGGTGTGTGCTCCATCCTGGAGGAGGGTGGAGGTGTGTGCTCCATCCTGGCTCCAGGACCTGCTCATCCCTTTGGGCACAGTGACCTTGGGGAGGAGGTGGCGCTGCCCCAACCCGAGCAGGGGAGATCAGGGAGTAACAGCAGCAAGGTAATTGGTGCTTTGTTGGGCTCTGCATCCTGCTTGAATGGTTTGAAAGGAGATAAGAGATGAAAGGATGTCTACAAGAGTTTTGGATCTTAAGTGTAATTATACTGATGAGCTCCAGGGCAGGAGGAGAGGCTGGGGAGCCGGGAGGGCAGAAGAGGAGCTGTGAGGTTCAAGTCCTGCAAACAGGAACAAGGCAGGCTGAAATGTAAGAAGGCCAAATTGCTTTTAGCTGGGAGCAGAGTGAATTTATCCCGGGGTTTAAAGGAGCTGCTCAGGGTGGGTTTGGAGGGCTGGGGCTGTCTCTGTGCTGGAGCCTGGCTGAAGGGCCAGAGAAGAGACAGACCTTGCTCTGCAGGGCGGAACACAAAGCACAGATTGCTGTGCTCTCAGTGCTGTTAATTCAGCAGGGTTTTTTCTTGAAACAAGTAGGAGATTTGTAAAGCCCTCACAGATTTATCATCACCACGAGGCTCTGCTGAGACCAGAGCAATGGCTCTGTGCAGGTGCTCAGCAGGGGCTCTGCTGGCTC
Organism: Merops nubicus; assembly: GCF_000691845.1. NCBI lineage: Eukaryota > Metazoa > Chordata > Aves > Coraciiformes > Meropidae > Merops > Merops nubicus. Next base: position 2,247 of record NW_008621404.1, on the reverse strand, counting down.
TGTGCCTGTGCCATCCCGGGGCTGGAGCTGGAGTCGTAGGGCAGCAAGTGCTCCAGGAGCCCCCTCTGAGCCCCCCGAGCCTCCAGCACACCCGACTGCCAGCTGGGGCAGGACGCCTGCAGTCTGGCATCTCTTTCTCTCTCAGCATTCAATAATACATGTCCTGATCCAGGGGCTGCTGCCTTGGGAAAACTGGGCCCCCTCCCGGTGCCTGAGCACAGCGGTTCCTCCCATGGGGATGGTTTTTGGGCTGTTTCAGAGATCTGTCCCACCTCTGTGCCAGAAACAGGAGTCCTGAGAGGGGTGGGGGGTTTGCTGAGGTTCTGCCCCCAGCTCGAAGCCTGACGTGCTCGTTCAAGCCACCACCCTGTTCAGTTTGTGTTTGCTAAGCCAGAGCGAAGCTGGAGCTGTTGTCTTGCAGTGCTGGTGGAAGGACCAGCCCACGGCTCTCAGCAGGGCTTGTGGAACCAGTATTCTGGAGTTTGGGCAGGGTGGCCATGTGAGCAGGCAGGTTTGAAAACGTTTCCTTAAAGCTGAAGGGTTTGATTGTGGATTTTTGTCCACTGTGGACACGAGGGTGTCCATGGGGCCCCGTGGTGCAGCCGGGTCCCTGTGCCAGGCTCCTCGGCACCCCCGTCCTGCCTGGCACCCAGAGCTGCCCCGGGGTGGGTGCAGCTGGGGCAGCAGAAGCTTTGGATTGTGCCTGTGAGCAAGCTGCCCCCTGAAACCAGCCAGGTCCTCACAGGGGTGATGCTCCCCTGGGGCTCGCAGACCCAGGGCTGGGTCTGTTCCCAGAAGGGAGGCAGTGGAACAAGTGTGTTGGCCAGGATGTTAACTGTACCCTGAGGAGGTCCTGGGCCTCCCTCACCTCCTGCAGGAACAGGAGGGTCAGGGTTAGTGGAGGGGGCACCTCAGGTTTCTAGCTTGAGGGCATGTTCATGTTGCTGCAGTGGCAGTGGTTTTGGAAAGGAAAGTTCATTTGCTTATTATAAATCAGAATTATAGAATTATTTTGGTTGGAAAAGAGCCTTAACATAAGTGAGTCCAACTGTCCCCCAGCACTGCCAGGTCCCCACTGCCCCGTGTCCCTCACACCACATCTCCACAGCTTGGAAACCCCTCC
>NW_008621404.1:419-759 GCF_000691845.1 Merops nubicus | reverse complement strand
GTCTCTGAGCACCCTGCTCTAGCTGCAGATGTCCCTGTCCCTGCAGGGGGGCTGGACTGGAACTTTGAAGGTCCCTTCCCACCCCAACGAGTCTGTGATTCTGTGAAAGGCTGCAGGACACCACGGTGGTGTTGGGGATGCTGCCGCGGGCTGAGATCTTTCCTCCCTTCCCCACGCAGGACGGAGACGCCGAGAAGAAAGACCCCTTTGAGGAGAGCGGTTTGAGCCTGAGCCCCACGGCTGCCGAGGCCAAGGAGAAGGTTCGGGCCAAGCGGGTGAAGAAGAGAGCTCCCCAGATGGACTGGAACAAGAAGAGGGAGATCTTCAGCAACTTCTGAGC
>NW_008621404.1:0-365 GCF_000691845.1 Merops nubicus | reverse complement strand
CTCCCGCCCCTCGCCCCAGCTCGGACGTCTCTGAGGTGCCTACGCCCTGTTCTTCAGTGTCCACGTGAGATGCTTTGTGCTCTGCTCTTCACTGGTTGCTTTTACAAGGCGTATTTTAAAGTCCCTTTTTGGTTTTTTTTTTAATTTTTAATTTTTTTATTATTGTTATTATTGTTACTCCTCAGCGAATCTCGCAAGACAAATGTGACCAAAGCTCCTTTTCTTGCTTGCTCTTCAGCCTGGCTCTGGCTGCCTGCCCGCCCTCCCCTGTTCCTGTGAGAAAGGACTGGAAGAGTTTAGCTCTTGTTTCTTACCTGCATCATTTAGGCTTTTATTACCTTTTTTTTTTAATTATTATTATTATT
>NW_008621403.1:0-2584 GCF_000691845.1 Merops nubicus | reverse complement strand
GGGCGCCTGGGCCGGCTCCTGGGCAGCGTCCCCGTGTGCCCCCGGCAGGCTCCGAGATGATCGAGACCCAGGAGGACATCTACGTGGGCTCCATCGAGACGGACCGGGGGGTGCGCGAGCAGGTCCGCTTCTACGACACGCGGGGCCTGCGGGACGGCCTGGAGCTCCCCAAGCACTGCTTCTCCTGCACCGACGGCTACGTGCTGGTCTACAGCACGGACAGCAAGGAGTCCTTCAAGCGGGTGGAGCTCCTCAAGAAGGAGATTGACAAGTCCAAAGACAAGAAAGAGGTGAGTACCCCAGGGGGAAGGGGCTGCACGGTGGGATCTGCTCCCCATTGTCAAGTTCTCACCCAGAGGCTCTCCTCTAGCTTGTCACAAGATGGTGACAGGGGTCCCTGTTCTACCAGACTCTCAGTTCTAAGTGGCTACTGTCCCGGGATGCTTTCTGAGCGTGCAAGTGCTCAACAGGCCCTTCCACACTGGGGCTGCTTTGAGAGGCACAGACCCAGTAAAAGCCTCAGTGCAGAGCAGAATTAGCTGCAGGACTGGGCCGGGCACTGGGGCCCTTCCAGGCAGAGCCAGCCAGCACCATTCAGCTCTAAACGTGGTGCCTTCAGGGAATCTTCTCACCCGTTTTTGAACAGGTCACCATCGTGGTTTTGGGCAACAAGTGTGACCTGCAGGAGCAGCGGCGGGTGGACCACGACGCAGCCCAGCACTGGGCCAAGGGTGAGAAGGTGAAGCTGTGGGAGGTGTCTGTGGCCGACCGGCGTACGCTGATCGAGCCGTTCATCTACCTGGCCAGTAAGATGACGCAGCCACAAAGCAAGTCTGCCTTTCCCCTGAGCCGCAAGAACAAGGGCAGCGGATCCCTGGATGGCTGAGCCTTGTTCTCCCTTCCACTGCCACCTCCTCTTCCTCACCTCCCTGTTTCCCTTGCACATACCTCCTGCTGAGCCCGTTTGGTGTCACGGAGCCCGTGGGAAGCACGAGGAACGCGCAGCCCAGGGCTGGGGATGGTCTTGAGGATGAGAGGTGTGACATCTCCCTGTGCTGGGACGGGGATCACCTTCTGCTGCCCGGCCCCTGCAGAGCTTGGAGCTGCTGCAGGGACGCTGGGATTCACCACGCCCGGCCCCGCTCAGCTCTTGGGGTGCAGGCTGGCAGAGCTGGGGGCCGTGGGCCACGGAAGGAGACACAGCAGGGCTGGCCAGCGGGTGGGGATCAGCTCCACGGCTGAGCACAGCCACCCAGAGGAGAGCTCCCATCCCTCTCCAGCTGCTCTGTTTTACAGTTAGGACACCCGTGAGGAGCAGCCCTGTGCTGGCCCTGCCTCCAGCCCAGCCGCCCTCGTCCTGCCCCAGCAGGCTCTGCGGTGTGCTGGCTCTCCAGCAGATTGCCCCTTACCTGGGAGCTCCCCACTCTGACAGGGGCAGGAACTTTCAGCTTTCCCGCAGGGCCGTGCCAGGCAGGGCAGGGCGGGGCTGCAGCCCTCCTCCTGCGTGCTGCCCACGGGGACGCTGCGCTGCCCACGCTCCTCGGAGCCCCCTCGAGACACGGGAGGGGGGTCCCGGCCCTGCCAGCCACACGTCCCTTCAGCCAGTCTGGATCTAGGAAAAGAACATGCTGAGAAAGCCCTGGCTTGTTTATACTTGTTCCTTTTATTTACTGAGTAACACAATAAAGCGATGAGATTATCAAAATATTTTCCTTTTTTTTTTTTTTTCCCCAACAGTTATAGTACATCAAAAAAATATACAATGAACATTACAGGAGGGGTACTGGCCAAGTCCCTAGAGTCTGTTTATTCAATTTTTGTGTTGTTTTTTGTTTGTTTGTTTTGAATCAAACTGTTCACATCACTCCAAGGTTATTTACAGAGGGGCACACGTTACCGAGCGCTATGGACTATGCCCTACTACCTAGTACAGCTTCTGCTAAGTCAAAGGCAGTAAATGCTTTGGGTAGCACGGGAGCGGGGGCCCGGGGACGCAGCAGGGAGCGTGTTCTTACGCAGCTCATTGCAGTATTATTAGAAGGAATGGCTTTCAAGGGGTTAAAGTGCCAAGTGTAGGAGTGTACTCGGATGCCACCGGTTTTTCACTGCTGCCTCCAGCACGGGGTTTTTTAGACCAAACGGAGGGGGGGGAACGAGCCAGCAGCACCCAGCAGGTCCCCAGGCTGGAGCATGGTGGGCACAGCTGGGTGCTCCTGGAGGGGCCACGCTGCCCGGCCCTGCTGTGCCCAGTGCTGGGAGCGACCAGCCTGGAGCTGAGCACGGTGAGATGGGCAAGGGGAGGGGCAGAGCCAGGCTGAGCGTGGGCTGCTTGGCACCACGGCACTGCCAGAGCTGCATCCCTCCTGCCAGCACAGGCTCCCGGGCTGTGGGACCATCTTCCTGTCCCTGCCAAGGCCACTGCTGCTGGGAGCCGTCCTTCCCTCGGCCACTCTCTGAGCCACAGCTCCCACCACCCGTCTCAGACCTCTCAGCTGTCTACTCCCAGCCTTCCACACAAGCTCGCTCCTCTTGGTGCCTTCTCTGCTCCCCTCCTCCCCTGGGTGGAGAGGAGATGCCCTGAGCA
>NW_008621402.1:11166-11368 GCF_000691845.1 Merops nubicus | reverse complement strand
TCCCCGCTTTGCTTCTGAGGGGCGAGGCCAATAGCTTTGACCCCTGTTGTCTCAAGGCACGTGTGCGAAGGGTTTTTTATTTTTCCTAAACCCCATCCCTTGGAGGAAACCAGGCAGCCAGGCACCCTCCTTCCATCTACTTACGTAGGGGTCTGAGGTTCCCTGGTTCTCACCCAGAAAACATCCGTAGGCCCTTAAAATA
>NW_008621402.1:8545-10603 GCF_000691845.1 Merops nubicus | reverse complement strand
GGCGGCGGTGGTGCATAAAGAGGGAAAGAAAGGCCGTAGGGTTGTAAGGCAGCACTTGTAGCACTGCCAGGCAATATTCACACGGCCTGCACCAACCCATCTCTTCCATGTGGGGTCTCCACTCCACTCCACCTCCTCACACCCCCCTCAGCCCCCTCCCAGCTCACCAGGGCAAGTTTGTGCCAAGCTATCAGCCACAGGGTTTCCTCTGGGAAAAGGAACCGGGCTGGAGTCAGGACCTACCTTCTGCAATCCCAATAGTTGACAGCGGAGGGAAAAACTGGGTCCTGAAATGCAGGAGGTGTTCAGCTACAGGACACTACTTCTGGTTCCTCACTCGTCACTACTTCTGGCAGCGCCTGCAGCCGCAAGCTGTCTGCGGAAGCCCCTTCTGCCGGGTAGTGCCACGGGTGTGTCTGTGCCCGTCCCTGGGCCTTCTCTGCCCCGGTGGTGGCGTGTTTCCCTGGGGCCTGGCACACACACGTGCACCCCAGGATCCCAGCGTGGGCTGGGGTCTCCCTCACCCAACTGCACGTGCACGTGGTGTGCAGTATGGCTCTGTACCTTCAAAGCCTCAAAGGATCTGGAGGGAGATGGTGTGGAAATGATTGTGGGCCCACCAATACATCCCTCTTGCACTGCTCCCTGGAGAGCATGCTCTGCTCTTCATCCCACCTCCTGCCTCTGGATGCAGTGGTATGAGCCATGGCCAAGGCAGGTTTCAGACCTGTCATAACAACTGATAAGGTTTCAACATTTGTTTTCACTCCATCCCAAAATGAAAGCCAGTTCTCTTCAAGTGTTTCCACAAGGACAGGGGGTGGTGGGTAATGCCCCGCCCCCCCCTCAGATCTCTCGCTTGCCTCTACAAACAGCCATGTTAGTGGGCAGGGCACTTGGGACGAGTCCCTCTGGTCACAGGGGTCATTCCAATGGCAGGAGAGCATAGTCTGGCAATGGCAGAAACCCAACAGTGTCGTAAGTTTGTATAAAACTTCCCGGACCTTGATCCTGGAAGGAGGGCAGTGCCCTGGATACAGCCCAGCAGCTACTGCCATGCTCCACGCCTGTGTCACCAGGGCATGCTGCAGCCAGGACCCAAGTTTCAGCAGCAGCCTCATGACCTGACATCTCCATGCCCTGTGAACCCCTCTAGCACATGGCAACCACAGTGGGGTCAGACTGAACATAGTCCCTGCTGGGGTACAGCCCTCCTCTGCCCAAGCCAGGCTCCTGCTGCACCAGAATCCCGTCACAGATACCCCCCATACCCCATGGGTCGATAGAGACTTCATGCCTGTTTTCTGCAGCTTTCCAAACAGCATCATTGTCACATCATGGCTCCCAGGGACTCATTGGTATTTGTTCTCTTCCAGCCTGGCCTCAGAGGACCCTCTCCTCTCACCCAGGCTCTTGGGATTCTTCTGTGATAACAGGGTCTTCCTAGATCAGCTGGGGAGGCTCTTACCCCTGGAGAGGTGGAGCTGTGCAGAGGCCTGGCCACAACTCAGTGCACTCATGCTCACTCCCTCACAAAGACTCTGAGCAAGCCCCTTCCCCACCTGTACTTCTTTTTTTCCCCCCTTTGTCACTTTACAGGGGTAGATCTTGCAGTCAAGCTCTGCTCCTCAGCATGTTTATATTCAGCATGCCCAATAGCTCAGGGTCAGTCTTGCTCCTGCTGGTCACCAGCATCAAAACCAAAATGTTTTCTAGTCAAAAACTAGAGAGGAAGAGTCTGGCCAGCCCTGGCATGTGCCCAAAAGCCAAGCACTGGCAACAACAGGTACCAATCACTAAACAAAGCACCTTTCCATACAATTCTTCTTCCTGAAACAGGAAAGTCCCTGGGAAAGAGAGCTTTGCTCCATGTTCTCATCTATCCCTGTCTTTGTACGGCTTCCCAACTGTAGTTAAAATAAGTATATATTGATTGATATTTTTTAATCACTGCCTTGTTATTTTTAGGTGATCTAGGAAAGACAGACAGTTAACCGCAGCCCTCAGAGCAGAGGGTTTACATTCTTTGCAGGAAATGAGAAAACGAATTTTCTCAAG
>NW_008621402.1:0-8514 GCF_000691845.1 Merops nubicus | reverse complement strand
ATTCCTGCTCAAAAATTAGAGCTGGTACTCTCATCTGTTTCTGCTCCTTTAATTTTTGCTCCAGAAGCAGATAGGCAAAGGGTGACTGAGCTGAGGGTAAGTAAGTACTGATTTTCCTGCCCCAAGGGAGCGCAGGGCAGGGGTCTGCAGCTCTCTGTAACACAGGACTTACACGCCTTTGGTGTGCAGAGTTTCTGCTGAGATCTGGCAGGTAATTACGAGTTATACAGCTAAGGGCTGCTGGAGCCAGCCCCAACTACAACTAGCTGCAAGAAGAAGGAAACTAAACATAAATTTCTAAGTTTGGAAAACAAATAATTTTTTTTTTGTGCTTTTGGAAAAAAAAAAAAAATCTCTTCAAATACAGTTTTAAGTTAGATTTGAATAAAGGTATTGAATCCATTTAAAATCACCAAAATAACAAGATCAATAGAAAGGAACAGGGGCAAAGAACCTCAGTCCTAATCTTGGACAAGCACTGACATATCAAACAAATTTTCTACTTTAACAAAGGAAAAAATAGTAATAACAATAGAATCAAAAAATCAAACTCCCACCTAACTTCACAAACAAAAGATCTGCAAAAAACAGAGTGAAACTGGAGGGTTTGACTCAAGCAGAAGCTTGTTGTAATAATCTATAGCTTTGTATGCTTTTCTTCTTCCTTTAATTTTTGTTAAAAAAAAAAAAAGAAACATTTAAAATCTAATTTTTCTATATAAATTATGACCCTTTAATTTAAAAAATTTTCACATGGGATATTTTGATAACTCCAAATCTTATTTCAGGAACATTTTCAAGTAAGTCACCATCAGATTTCACTGTTGCACAAAGAAAATTCCCACTAAGCCAGTCTACTTCTGGCAGGAAAAAAAAAAATTATTTCAAAAAGTTCCAGCTGTGCCAGAACCCCAGACAGGGCCGGATTTTTACTGTAACCCAAACAGTTTTCAACAAAGCCATTTTCAGTTTTGTCAGTAAATCAGCTTTGACTTTCTACCCCACCCAGATCATTAGTGCATGGAAGTTGTGCTTGGTGGGGACTGCCTCCGCAGGGCTGGGCTCCTGCTGGCCCCACACTGGGTCAGCAGCCTGGCTTTTAAGCTTTTTTTTTTTTTTGTGGGTTGGTTAATTGAGAGTACATCCAAAAATACGGATCTATAGTCCTAGCAAGGTGTTTGTGGGGTGAGAGCTTCCTTTTATTATCAGTTATACAAATTATATTAGAGCACACATACACTCACCTGAGTCTTCCTCCAGCAAATGCCACGTACGAGTGACTCTCATAGATACTGCTGCAGGAAAAATAGCATTAAAAATACAGCAAATGCTCCATAGGTGGGATAATGCAGCCCAAGAAAAGCCGCACGTGGTCTTTACAAGCACGTAGAAATTTAGGCATGCACATGCTGCAAGGGGCCAAACTTGCTGGCCCGTGCCCAGGAAAAAGCACAACTGCAGGCTCCATTTAAGGCGGGGGGCTCCAGCAACAACCCTCCAGCCTTTCTCTAGGCCCATCCTTTCACAGAGATAAACCAACTGATCCTCGTTTGGATGACTCATGTGCTTAACTAATTGGCTAAATGGGGGCCAGACCTCTGGCTCCCTCCTGCCCACATAGTTTGCTGAGCTGGGACCAGACCCAGACAACCGCAGCCCATCCAGCTGGGCTTCATCTCTTCCAGCTCCACACAGATGTTTAATACTCCACTTCCTTGTGCAAAGATGGTGCTTTTTCTCCCCCTAGATTTTGCCTTCAAAAGCTCAGAACGTCCATAGCCAACCCACCGTGGTCGATAGCTCTTGGTCCCTGGCAGCACTGTGGGTGACGGAGATGTGCACAACTACAGCGTGCTCCCCTGTGATGCCCGTGGGTCCCCGGCTGCAGCTATCACACACACCTTTTTCCCTTCAGCCCAACTTCACTGTACTTTGGTCTGTATTTCCTAGATGCAGGCAAACACTGGAAAAACACTTATTCCTTACTCCCATATCATATTTGAGATTCGCTATATTTTGAGATCGAGAGAAGGGCGAAATGACTTTCAACTCATCTTAATACAATTTTATTCCTGTTCCCAAATAGGTATAATAGAAAAAATTAAATCAGCCTTCAACATGGTATGGATGGTCCCAGGATATGGCTGAGGTGATGTCAGTCTACAAAACATATCATGATGTGTCATTGTTTCATGTCATTACTTATTGATTTAATTCCATTGTATTTCAGGCAACTTTTATTGTCTAGGTACAGATCATCATATTAATAACTGGAAGCACATATGCAGATATCAAAACCACCTCCTGCCACTAAACCAATTTTTAAAATGAATCCAGGAGAAATATTTTAATCAAAATCCCTTTCAGAAGCAATTGTTCCAGGGACAAGAAAGACCGGATGACTATTTTTCTGGTTCTAATGTTACATATATTGTCATTTCATATCAATATTTCTTATTTCGTTTTGGTCTTAAAAAAAAAAACAAAACAAAACAGGAAAGATTGATAAGAAAAGGAGGAAGTCAACACTTTTGAGAACAAGGTGTAGCTAAATATTGTATCTAAACACATGCCCTTGAATGTGCATTATCATACATTCAACTTCACTGGGAAACATTTTGGAATATGAACTGAATAATGTGGGTATTATAAAATGGATGTCCTGAAATTAAATTTTAAGATATTGATGTGTCATAATAATAAAATAGAAAACACTTTTAATATCAGCAGTGAGCTCCATCATCCTTTTTTTAAAATTATTTTGTGGCTGATTCTTTTTTCTGCGCAGAAACCTTGAAAACAAAAATGTACACTGCAATAAACTGTAAAGCATTGATGACTTGTACACAGCAATGCCTCCTGAAGGAGTAAGCCCAAAGCCCAGCATTACCACTGTACCAAAGTTCGACACATATTAAATAATTAGCTTAATCAGCTCCTAAAAATCTGACTGTGACACGAAACAGAATCCAAACAAAAGACTTCTGTGAAATTTACCTTGGAAAAAATACAAGGTATTTAATTATATATACATATTTATAGCAGATTTTGAGGGATATCTTTTAAAGACATCTCAAAAAATGTGCATTGTCTGTATTTACTTATTTTCCTGTGTTTTATCTTTTCTTATTTTCTTTTTTTTATTTTTTTTTTTTATTTTTTGGCTTCTCATCTCTCCACTGCTGCAGATCTTCCTCTGTGTTTGCCCATGTGTTGGACAGCAGAATGGGAAAATTTTCAGACCAATCCAGTAATAACAGATTTTGGATAAAGCAGGCTGTTGATACACTCCCTTAACAAGCCCCCAGCAGTGCTGCACCCAGAGGACCCAGCTTTCAGAAGCACTATCAAATCCCAGGTATCAAAGGCTTGGGGGGTTTTGTCACCCACGGCCCACATGGCAGCCTGACCACCAGGGCCATGTCAGGGGGGTCCCTGCCAGCAGTTCACGGCCCATTGCCATTTTTAGTCCTCTCCTCCAGTGTCCTTTACCTGGTAATTCCCAGGCTGGAAGGAAATACCAGGCTAAAGACAACGCTGCTTCCCAGAAGGGAGCCGATGAGAGTTTTACCACGGGTTTGGTTTTCATCCGAGAAAGGCTTGCCTAGCTGGGGAGGGATGATATCCCCAAACAAGGCTGAGCATGAACGGAAAATAGGGTCTCTAGGATAATTCTGTGCAAGGTTGTCACTAAAATGTACTCTTGCAGATTTCTTTGTTTTCAAATTCTCCTTTCCATATAAAGTTTCAGACACAAGTATTTCTAGACATCCCAGCCCAGGGGAGATACCACTCCAAGGTCTCATTCAAAAATTATTCAATACCAATTTAAGGCCAAGCCCCTGTGCAATTCTTGCCACCCCAGCAAACCCTCAGAAAGGCTGCAATTAAAGCAGGTGCTAAATAGACTGCCGGATTGAAGCCTGAAAATGCGTAAAGGATCAGGGATTAAATACAGCAAATTACTTTTGGAGCTTCCAAAGTCAGTCAGACCTGAACAAAGTCAAATGGAAACCCTAACTCTATTTTAATTTAAAAAAAAATAGCAGAGGCTTCAACATTAGCTGTGATATGCTGTCTCCTCTCAGGGAACTAATAGACAGGGAAAAGCAAGGCATTAAATGATTTATTCAGTACCCTGGAGAATTCTTTTTTTTATTTTCTTTTTTGCTTCCACATAAATTACACAAGCACTTTATAAAATGGATACACATAAAACACTTTATAAGTGCATAACTTAAAAACAAAAAAACAACCAACCAAATGGACAAATGCCTTTAAAAATCTCACTCAAAATAGTTTTTCTGATTGCTTGCTTGTATTAGCTGCTTAAATTGGCAGTGCTGTTTTAGATTATAAGTAACTGAAAAATATATACTGTGTATATATATCTCTCTATATATATTCCTGGGATTTGCTATAAGAAGTGCTTTGTTTAAATGTGTCTCATTCCCTCAGTACAATTAAAAAAACAACTAACTTAAATGGTTGAGAGTGACATCGATTTTTTGCCATCAGGAATTGCCTTCTAAAGGGAAACGGGCAAAATAAAACATCGGGCAACATCTTGCAAATGATATGGAAATAATCCACATAAAGAAACTGTGTTACCCCCACAAACTGCCATCAAGGTCTTCTCATTATTAAAATACACACTGACGGGCACGGAGTCTGCGGCAGTCAGGGACAGATTGGGCTCTTCATACAATTGAGATATCATATTTACCGTCCTCAGGAGTCTGTCAGATCCTTCTCTTATTCCCCCCTCACAAGAAAAAATTAATCAAAAAGGGGAGGAGAGACGGCGAGGTGAGATCCGAAGGGTTCCCATCTGGTGCGAGCAGAAATTGCTGCTGTTTCCTCCATTTGTTGCATCCTCAGACGTCTCCGGTGTGGATGTCCCGAGGAGGCTCATGGCAGACATGCACTTTCCAGGCAGCCTCTGCCTTTTGTTTAAAGCCATCAGACCAAAGTATACATATACATATATACACACACACACATTTTATATATAGAGAGATATATATATAGATATATCTATGTGTGTGTGTACGGATACATAAGGGTGACTCCAGGTTTTGCACTGCTGGCAGCAGAATCCAAAGGAAGTTTTTTCTCCCCCAGCTGCGTGAACATCAGCGGCAGTGTTTATCAGGGCTTGGCTTTTGTCTGGCAGCACGTCAGCAAGTTCAGAGTCAGCACCAGGGAATTCCAAGAGAACAGAAGGGTTACAGGGAGGCAAGACACCACTGCTCCAGCAAACCCAAGGTCAGGGAGAGTTTTGGGGGTGATTTGCCTTTCTTTCAGTCCTTGTGGAGAGTTTATCTGGCCAAACACATGGGATACACATTTGTCTGGAGGATCGTGGTGTGCCTGCCTTCCCCGGGGAGAGAGAGGGATGTCACATGTCCCCCTGGGACAGCCCCACCGGCAGAAGGTGCACATGTCACCAGTAGGTGCCAGCTTTATTCGCAAGCAGAGGCAACAGTGGTGACGCTGGTGATCTTGGTGGAATCATCAGACCAAGGCTGGAGGTTCTGGAGGGCAAAGAGAGAGGAGTTGTGGACACAGATGGGGTCTGCTTGGATGGGCTGGTTGATGGTTTTCTGGAAGGCCTCCTGCTGCAGCTGCATGAGGATGCGGTTCGCCTGCTGCCGCTCAGCTTCCCGCTCCTCTGCCGTCTGCCTCCTAGGAAAGAGAAGTGGTTAGTGGGGGTCTGCCAGTCAAAGGAGGGGTATCTCCAGAGAGAATAGGCTGCACTGGGTGCTTAAGGCTGTGGGGTTTAAGAAAAGAGGGTGCCTAGCCATGGCGTGGTCCTACATCCCCTGCACAAACTGCCAATACGTCCCATAAACCAAGGACTGAGGCTGTCCATCTTACTGGCATCATACCCCAGGAAAAACTGCTCTGATCAAAGAGCTGGGAGCAGCCCACAGCTCTGGTTGATTTTCTGCCCATGGGAAAAATCCATGCAGAGCCAAAACACCCAAAGGGACACGTGGTGACTTTGTAAAAAGTGCGATTCCCTGCAAATGTGCTCTGTGGCCAGCAGCGAGAGACAAGTGCACGTCCCGGCGAAGAGCACAGGGCAGGATTGAGGCGAGACCTCACTGACTGGCAGTGCCACACGACTGGGAGATGGGCAATGTCACCCTGGGCATCCCCTTCCCAGCACCCAGGTCTGCCTTCTCCTCTGCCGGGCTGTGGTGGCCTGCTGTTGAGAGCCTCAATGAAGGCAACAACACACCTATGGTAGGTAGGACAAAAATCAGCAAATTGTCAGCTAAACACTAGAAACACATTTTTAACAGTGAGAAGAATCAAAGCCCAGAATAAACTGTCTGGGTAGGGTGAAGGAGGATATTTTTAAGAACAGGTTGGACATGCATCTGTCTGGAATGACATCGGCAGAGCTGATCCTGCTGAGGCAGGGATTAGGGGGCCTGCAGGAATTCTTTCCAGTGCTGGTAGGGTCCCAGCTCTAGGCTGTCTGGGAGGAGGGGATGGGATAGGAAGAAACGGCCTGAACACACTTAAATCCACAACTAAAATCCCACACCGCGCTTGCTGGGGTGGTAGGTCGGTCTGGAAGCTGCAGTTTGTGGTCACCTCTGCTTCTACTGGTGAACATTGCCTGGCACCTCCAGTGATGCTCCTGGGAAACCCAGGGGGCAGCTCACAGTGCCAGTGCCAGGATGATCCCCAAAGCACCCCCTCCCTTGCTCACAGGCCCGGGCCCTGCTGATGCTGTCCCAGCAGCTTCAGTTGGTCAGTGACAAGGGGAATGTCAGCTTTTTAATTTAGTAACTCAGGGGGATATGAGATGTCTCATCTCCTTTGGCTTCAGGGATTGGAAGTGGCAGCTCTGAGCTCTGTGGTGACACCTCGGAGCACAGGGCAGGGGGTCCCTGGCTCCCCACTGGAGAAGGGAATGAGGGGTGGTTGTAGGCCCTTGGCCTCTGGGGCACCCAGACCTCCAGGCATATGACCAGGGCTCCTGCCTGAGAGCAGGTAGCTCGGGGCTCAGTCCCAGCTCTAATCACTGTGTCAACATCTCACATCAGACATCCTGTGGAGAGGGGGCTTCATCTCTGCCTTGATGAATATTTAATGACTCCCTGCACAATGAAGAGATGCTCCCAGAGGACGAAAGGAGCCCCATGTCCAGGGCAGTCAGGAGCATAGCGACTGTGAGCACCCGGCTCCCAAATATTTCCCTCTTCCAAGCAGCTGGCCCATTCATGTTAGGCTGGGATTTGCAAGCTCAGATCTGCCTGGAAGGAAATAAACCTCGATGCCCATGTCTCAAGCAAGAGCCCAAATCTGCGGAAGAGATCATAGAGACATCTCATTCCTGCAGAGACACCCAGGCAGGAGGCAGAGGCAGGACTCTCCCCTGCTAGCCTGCAATTATTTAAGCAGCTAAATCCATCAGAGGGCTTAAAGAAACTCTCTTTCCTTGGATATTTTCCTCTGCCAAGTTCAGATTGTGCCTGCAAGTGGCTCTTTCCAGCACTCCAGGCACCACTCAGAGCCCATTACCCTATACAGGGGCCCAGGCCAGAGAGCCAGATGTGCTACTGGCCAGGTTCACCCTTCATTGCAACACCCAATGTGCACAGATGCAAACAAGCAGAGTTTACAAGACTGAGTCCCTCTGGCTCAGGCTGGTGGGGATTCTCACATGTCTTATAGTATGGCTGAGGTCAGGCTGCAGTCTTTCCCTTAGGCAGAACCAGGATTTTGTTTCTCTTTACCCAGATATTTTTTCTATAACGTATGAATAGGTTTGTATCCTCTGCTTCTCTGCCAAAGAGGGCTGAGCTTAGCCAACAGACGCAAAGAGTATTGACAGACAGATAAGAGAACCAGCCAAGACTCATTTGCCTCACTTCCTTAGGAAACCAGGTTAGAAGACATAGCTGACCCTGTTTTGCAGGCCACGGCAGGACTGGTCCTCCTCCAGGACTCTGCTCCTGGCTAACAGAGATCACTCCAGCCGGAGACTTCCTGGCACCTGGGGAGCTGCGCTGCCATGGGCTCTTTCAGGAAAAGCTCACTGATAGGGGGATTCACCCACATCCTTGCTTTCAAGTTCCTTGTACCCCATTTCTTATCAAACTTCAGCATCTTCAGGCAACCACTGTCCCACTCACCTTCGGCTGAACCCTTTTCCCTGGCCTTGAAGAAGCTCCTGCCTACCTGCACACAAACACCCAGTGCTCAGCACCCAGCGATGCCCACCCTCTGTGACCTGCCAGGGGCACCCCAGGCCCCCACACGGTGCCTGTGCCCAGCCTGGAGCAGGGCAGGGGATGTTCCCAGGGCTGGGGTGCTCCCCCAGGGACACCTCAGGAAGCTGCAGCTTGGGAGGAACACGGTCACCCGGGAGGCCCCGTCTAAGCTTGGCCTCCTTTTCCTCTCCTGCCCGGCAGGATGAACAAAAACCAACAACAACAAAAAAGCGTTTTGTCAAGGAGGCGCCGTAAACCCCGCAGGGGTGAAAATTTGCGC
>NW_008621401.1:0-10630 GCF_000691845.1 Merops nubicus | reverse complement strand
GCAGCCTTGGGGGGTCGCGGGGCTGCGCCTCCGGAGCGCTGACAGCACAGTGCCGCGTTTGTAAACCCCGAGCTTCATCCGTAAGCAGCTTGGAGAGGCTTGGCTTCTGTGCACAGCTTACAACTTTACGTGCTTGTCAGGTGTTTTCGTGGACGTGAAGGAGTTTTATTTTTTTCCAGTGAAACTTATTCTTGTGGTCGCAGGCTTGTAATGCATCTAGCTTTATAAGTAATCTATTCGGTTAACGAAATCTACACGAACTTCAGCAGATTTTGTGGGGTCTAGGTGCTCAAAAAATCATTTTACTTCTCTGCTTCAGTGTCCGTGAAACATGGTTCCATTCCACAATCCAGCGGCAGGCTCTGAGGTAAACAGCAGCCTGTTAGGGCTGTAAATACCGAGGAGCAGGCATAGCCTCTGTTTATTCTTGTCGTGCGTAAGACAAACTTGTCCTGATCAGATCAGAGATAAAACGCGGAGCACAAACGGTTCTTCCCAAGTCCAGGAACACCTAGGTGACTTTCTCCCAGTGTCTGGTAGCACCTTGAGTAATGGTAGAAAACTGTGGATTAGAACTATTGAAGGACTTGGGAGCAAAACGAGATCTTCTTTCTTTCTGCGGGGCAAAGTACAGCGTTGCAGATCTGTGACATTGTTTATCAGTGGATGGGCGTGAGGGGAAAACGTTCTTAGTTGCTTTTTCTTTGTTTTGATGTGAAGGGGAGCTGGCTTCTGAACTTGCTTTTTTTCCTTGTAGTTTTGAGCAGATGTTGTTTAAACAAGACCATAACACAAAGTGGTGTTTTCTTTTATCGTGCCCTGATTCAGAGTTATAGACTGCTTATAAACAGACACTGCCAGTCACTGAAAAAGAGTATGTGGACAAAGGCAAGACTGAAATGTCTCTTGGATTTTTAACCTAGTTCTTCAGGAACTAGTTCTGTCTGTTAAAGGCAGTTTAGGACTCCAACAGCATTTCATGCTGCTGAACAAGGTTATTCTGGGTGCTAAATGCAATTACAACACCCAGCCTTCTTAAGGGACCTCTGGACGTGATGCAGTGATCTGATAGAATCCTGAACAAAGGCTGTTGTGCTCCTGCTTTGGCTCCAGATTGCAGAGGGATGTATCTGGAACAGCTAAAGTGATTACAGCTCCTTCTTTCCTGCTGCAGATTATTGCCCACACAGCAGGCTTGGCAGGGCAGGTCATGTCTCTGTGCCTACACCATTGCAGTTTACAGCCCCGTGTGCTTACGTAAGCTGAAGTGAGTGACAGCTTATGTTAATGTTGCAGATTTTAAACCAGGATGAAGAGTGGAATTGGTAAGTGCCTCTTGCAGTTCAATCTGCCTGCAGGCATGCGTCAGAGCAGCAGCATGCTTTTTGGGGATGGGCCTCCTGGTTTAAGATGCCTCTGCCCCTCACCCTTCCCTGCCTTGCTGCAGGAGGTTACTGCTCTTCTGCTGGGAGCAGCAGGGCAAAAAGTGCACCCAGGCCTCACTGCCCCAGGGCTGACTGGTGCAAGCCCATCTTTATTTCTAGCTTGATGGAAGATTCTAGACTTTGGAATACGTATTGGGTTTGGCTGTCCCTGCTGTACCAGTAGTAACCCCTGGCAAAACAGCAGGTTTCTGATAGGAGGGACATCTCGTGTCACTGCAGTGGAAATCTGCTGGAGCCTAAGGGTTGCCAAGGTTTCCTAATATGATGGAGTTTAACATAATTTCAGTACTTGTTTTCTTAGCCCTTTCCTTATTCAGTCATCAAATCTAAGGTATTTAAAGTGACACTGTGCTATGAACTTCAGCAAACGTGCCTTTTAACAGAGCACAGGAATGCTTTTGTTTGGTGCTGTGCATCCAGGCTGGGACTGGGGACCTGGCTCTGCTCCCTCCTGCCTTAGGTGAAGCATCTTGAATCAGAACTTAATGGACAAGCTGGATGTACTTTGAGGATGAGAATGGAATCCATTTTAGCGTTACATTTGTATTGTCACAGTCATGCTACTTGATAGTATTGAAGCAGGGTGATTGATACAACAGGTATGAAATAAAGCTATATATGTGGCTTGTTAACTAAGAACTTGCTCTTCCCTCATCACTCTGTAATTAAACTTAGCCCAGTTGAAGAGCACCCGAGTGCTGTGGGCTTTTGGCTTTGCTTGCGCAGCTCCTGAGGCCAGGCCTGGCAGCGTCAGTCTCAGCAGCCAAAGTTCTGATGGTTTTGTGTGAAAAGTCACATTTGTCCCTTAGGAAATACAGGAGTAGGTGGGTCCAGATCAAGTTATTTTGCAACACTCTTCATTGGCAGCTTTCTAGGATACTCTTCAATGTTTTCTTTGCTTTAATCACCTGAGGTAGCATTAGCAACAAAAGCTTGTTAACTGTGGCTGCTCAGTGTGTGTTTGCACTGGGCCCACTCGACGGGGGAAGTGTGTTCAGTTTTCTGGCTCGTGGCAGGGCAGCGTGCTGTGGTTTGTTATCATCTCTGTAATCTGTCCTGCCATCTGTAGGAACATTAATGTCAAGTATGAGTAATATTTTCATCCACTCCTGTTCCTGAGTCTGACTGGAGACAAACTGGGCTGTGTTTTACTTTGAGAGAGCTGGTACGTACGGAAGCCTTGCTAGTGAGGGGTGATAGAGTTGTGATAGGGGATCTAATTTTCCTTTTATCTCAGCTCTCAGGTTTCCTGAATTCTGTTCTCTACTAGGCTGTTCGAAACAAAAGAACACAAAAATTGATGCATCTTCAGTGTACTTTTTGTTCTTTAGTCAGGTGGATTTTTTTTTACTGTAGTGCAGTAAAACTTGGGTAACGTTGAACTGTTTCTGTTCCAGGTCGGGAGTTCGTTATCCCTTCGTTGGCACACAGGTTCATAGCAGAGATGGTGGACTTTTTTATCCTGTTCTTTATAAAGGCAACCATCATTTTAAGTATTATGCACCTCAGTGGAATAAAGTAAGTTGAACAATTTGAAGCTTTGCTACGTACAGCTTTATGCTCTCCATGCTCTTTGAGGTGTCATGAAGGATATATAGAGTATGTTGATGCACATGGTGGCACTTAAGAACTGTCAGAAAGTTGATGAAAAAGCACCACTCAGTTAACCTGCTTTCAAATACTTCCCAATTTGGGGTCAGCTGATGGAAACAAGGAATTTATACAGGCGTCTTCATAGGCTCACAGAGTCCTTACTAAGGGTAAATAGGTCTGGCACTCTTATTTAGGGGCCAAGATTTCTTTTTAAATCCATTAAAATAAATCCTTTAAAATTTTCAAAGAAAAAACATTGACAAATAAACATGGGGTTTTTTTTAGGCAGCCTTTAAAAATGTACTGGCTGGGATGGGGTTAATGTTCTTCAGGGCATCTCTTGTAGTGCTGTGTTATAGATTTGTAACCAAAACAATGCTAAGGCACCACAAAAAAAAAAAAAATAGATTCTGTAGGTGAGGTATGTGTGTACTTCTAAAATACAGCCCAACTGCTGGGAATGCTGCTGTCTTTACTGGGCATAAGTTTGGTTTCTTAAAAAGTATGATTAAGATTGTTTCTCATTTTATACTCGGATATAATAATTTACCTCAAAGACGACTTTTTCACCTGCCTCTTTAACTGTAGGTATCTTACTCCATAGCTCATTTAGTTCTGTTTTGGGTTGGTGTAATCAAATATTTCAGTCTGATCAGGAGAAAGCTTGGTGTAGTCAGCAATTCCAGTACTGTACAAACACATTTCAGAATTCAAGTTTTCTGCTCAGGAACCTTCGAAATCGTGATTAATACTATTCAAATAACATCTTTGAGACATCTTAAACTACTTCTTGAAAGATGTGTGGAAGAGGGTCAAATCCAAACCAATAAATATGTCAATGCAAATGATCCATCATTTTTGTTCAGATAAGCATGGGATTAAACTGCCAAAGTCTATGAGTTCTCTTTTGTTGCCAAAACCTCCAGCTCTAACCTGGCAGCGTTTATTTGCATTTTGGTTTAAGTAGGCTGAGAATGACCCAAAGTGAAGTACTGAAAAGATGGGGGTAAAAATATGTGTATTGCTTCTGTAAAGTACTGAAGGTGATGGAAAGAGAGGGAATCTCTTTCAATTAATTTATAATATATTCAATTTTACCACTTTTGCAAAAGGCCGTGAGTTGCTTGTGATTAACTTGGGCTGTTGGGTTTTTTGTTTGTGAGATGTGGTGTGCTTGAGGTTTAAATGAGGTGTTTCCACAAAAAAAATGAAATGCATCTTCACAGGCTTAGGACAGAGACTTCAGGCCAAGGTTGTATTGAAGGGAGGTGCAGGTTGTGCCGCACGATTTTCTTAATCCCTTATCTTTTGGGATCCTGAAGTCTGAATAAAGAGGAGGGTGAGCAGTACAAAGCAGATGGGCCGTTTCAAAGTGGGACTGCACTTTTCTCTGCAAGTAGTAGTTCTCATTGGATGCGTGAGAGACAAGTCCTGCTGCAAGTACATCCATTCCAGGTATCAGATGAGAAAAATCTGTAGAGTCTACCTTGAGAAAATACAGGGTTGACTACAAATCGATGCTTTGCATAGGCTTGTCAGGACAAACAGTTGAATGTTTCAGTTGCTTTAAGAACTTCCTCTTGCACACCAAGGTGCAGAATTTATCTATCTATCTCCTAAGAAGTGTGAGAATTTTCAGGGCAGTTCTGCAGCTCATTACACAGGAACACCATTGTGCAAAAGTGGTAATAAAGAATGATCTTTTCTTAATTAAAAAGACAAAGCAAAGTAGGCAGCAGCTTGGAAGGGAACTCAGCGTTCTGAATTTTAATGGCTTGTTTAGTATTGGAGAAGCCAAGGAGCTTTGTTCTCCTAATACCAGAGCTGGAGGAGTGGATTTTAGTATTAGAGGGGTAATGTTGGTATTGGGAGGAGGATGGTTTTAAAGTTTGGCCTTCTTTTGAACAGGGACATCTCTAAATTTGCCATGCATTACATCATAGAAGAAATAGATGAAGACACGTCCATGGAAGATTTGCAGAAGATGATGATAGTAGCTCTTATCTACAGGTTATTAGTCTGCGTCTATGAGGTAACTACTTCTAAACATAAATTTTAGAATTAAGAGTTGTCAAGGAAATGTGAAAAAAGAACCTGTCAGCATTGGCCTATAAATCCTATTTTTGGATTATATTGAAGCCTATGACGTTCAGTTTTGAGAACCAAGTTTGCTAGACCAGTCAGCAGCACGGTGTGGTGTGGAATTGAGATAACTTTTCTTTTACAGATCATCTGTATCTGGGGAGCTGGTGGGGCAACCCCAGGGAAGTTCTTGCTCGGCCTGCGAGTCGTGACGTGCGACACGTCCGTGCTCGTTGCGCCCAGCCGCGTGTTGGTCATCCCATCCTCCAACGTCAGCATGACAACGTGAGTGCTCCTGGCTGGGGTGAGGTTTGGAAGGGAATACACCATTCTCTATCTTTGCAATAATTGGATTGCAAGAGCTGTTAAGATTCTGTGATCTAAGAATAAAATGGCAGTTAATCAGCCACGTGAGTGGTTTTCATGTTGGGTGGTAAAGTAATCTCGGAACTCTGGAGATTGATTTCTGTGCTGTGCAAAACAGGCACTACAGTTGAAAGTAAGCTAACTAGTACAAGCAGAAAAGTGAAAACAAGACACTGAATGTTGTGTTCTCATTTCAGGTCCACAATACGAGCCTTGATCAAGAATTTTTCTATTGCTTCATTTTTTCCTGCATTCATTACACTGCTGTTTTTCCAGCACAACAGAACAGCCTATGATATTGTAGCAGGGACTATTGTGGTAAGAAGGAATGGAGTCAGATGATACCAAAAGATGAGATTTCCAGACTGGTTTTGAACATCCCCTCCCACCCCCGGTGAACAAAGACCTACCCTGAAACTGAAATTGAGGTGTCTGTCAGAATCTTTTGCCCAAATGAACTAGGAACTGATTCAGAAGCTAAAGAAAATGTTTTGCTCTGGTATGATGCCAGCAGCTACCTTCAAAGTATTGGGAGTTTTCACAAATGCCAAAGAAGTCTGGGAGAAACAATATCCGTCGCTTCTGGAAGTATTAACCACTGACTGAGGTGAAAGGAAGTGGCTGTTTTAACTGCAGAAAGGAGCTGTTCTGTCCATCACCCTGTGGGAAGCAGACACCTAGGAATACTCCACCCTAAAAGAAATGCTGCTCCTACAGTGTTGGATGTTGGCAGGTAACTAGAAAAATCGTTTTGTTCTCCAAGCCATTGCTGAACTCATGCAACAAACTGAGGGGAAGAGAACTGCAGTATTAGGCAGTAAGGCAAATCAAAATTGCCATGGGTGTAGGAGTTGCCATAGGTGAGCAGTGTTTATCGTGTCCCTTATTGCTTCACAGATCGTATTCCTTCACCACTTCTAAGTATTTTATTAAAAATGAATGTGAGAAGTTTATTTGCATGGTTGTCTCAAGCATTGTCACTTATTTCACACGCCAGAGGATTAGCAGAGGTGAGATAATGGCTGCTGCTTCTCTGGGAAGGGAATGCACTGCAGTGCTGGTGACTTGGCGTGTGTAAATGATTCAGAGCTATGAACAGTACGAGTCATGCTAAGGAAAGGTAACTCCTTTGCTTCTGTTTGGAGTGAAAGCACTTGTCTATTTCTTGCATATAATACCAAGAAAAGGAAGGAATGTGTTTCAGGAGCATGCAGAAAACATTAACTGAAATGTGTTGTGGGTATAAGTCTACAGAAGTACAAATACTGGTTATTTCCACTTTATAATTCTGGCTAATTATTTGTATATTCAGAGTAACTTAAATACCAAATAAAGAAACCTAATATTTTGCATGATTATATAGCACTGATAATTTGTTTATTCTCATGTTATTAGTATCTTGGGAAAGGAATATAAGCAACAGTGTTAATGCTTTATTAAAATTTGAGTAAGAGTTTAGAATCCTTCTAGAGCCCGGTCTTTGTGTGTCCCTTCTTTCGGCCTAACCTGCCACTCAGTGGCTGAAGTTCTCACCCTGGTTTGGTTGGGAACAGAAATGTTAGAGAGCTTGGTTATCTTGTCTTCTTGTAAAATAACTTAACTCAGTAATGTGTTAATATGGTGCAGTATTTTAGTTTGACAAGAGATATTCTCCTGTGTTATGGGTTCAGATCTTAATTTACAATGCTGCCTCAGGACCACAGCCTCTGCTTAATAGTGGGAGGAGGACATTTTCCCATCAGTTACCTCTCCAGTATGAAGCCACTATCACTTCAGATAATGACTTTTAGATATTCCTGAAGTGGAGGGAAAAAAAATTCAGTTGCCTTTGCTAGGAAACACTTTAAAGTCCTCATATAAGCAGAAAGTATCTGTATCAAAATACCTCGTAATGTTAAGGTTTACTATTGTTTTACACAAGTTATTAACAAATAAAATGCCTGACTACAGCACCCTTTTGAGGATGTTGGACCACCTGAAGTGAATATGTTTAGCTGAAACAACTTGAGATACCACTTTGCTTTTCTTTCAGATAATTGCACTGTTGACTTAAGCACTGGTTAAAAAGTTCAGGCACAGCAGAAGCTAAAGCTGACAGAACTAAAGTCCCTTCTAGGGTGAGTGGTGCCTATTTACAGTTTCAGTTGGAATACAAACAAAACAA
The DNA here is from genome assembly GCF_000691845.1 of Merops nubicus. Classification (NCBI taxonomy): domain Eukaryota; kingdom Metazoa; phylum Chordata; class Aves; order Coraciiformes; family Meropidae; genus Merops; species Merops nubicus. Next base: position 2,980 of record NW_008621401.1, on the reverse strand, counting down.
TAGAAACTTTTGTTTCTATTTACTGTAGCAGTGACCTAGAAACCAGGATTCAAGATGCAGGCAAGAAAAACCCCACAACTCAAGAACATGGAGCCTGTCCAAGGAAGTACGTACACATTATGCTGTTGCAGCTCCTGGCTTTCAGTGTGTCCCCTAGGCAAGGTGCACTGAAAATGCAGGGTTTTTTTTCTGTGTAGGATGAATACCTGGCAGGTGATAAAGTGGAGGAAAAAGTGAAATCTGTGGCTTTTTCAGATTCAGGCATCTGGAGGTGCATTACCACCTATAATCCCTCCACAGCTACAGTGACAGGAGGGGACTGAATAGCAGCTTAAGTGTTTGTTTTGAAAGCCTAGCTGCTGAATATTTTCTGTTTATAGAAACAGTGCTTGGAGCCCTACTCCTGATGTTCACCTTTGTCCTCCTGTCAAGCCTAGTTCTTGGTTAGCCAAGTGTCTCATTTAATGAAGACAGAGCTTCTGCACTTCTGCAGCTCTCCTCAGTTCCAGATGGAGGCAGCAGTCTGATCTCAACCATGAACTGGATGCTGCAGCTTAGCAGCAGTTCAGCTGTAGTCCCCAGACAGTCAAAAGCATTTCCTCTCATTTTACTAGACTAATGACTATTCTCCAAGAAGCTCCTCGAATTGCAACAAAAGTGGAAAACCCCCAGATTACTCATTTAAGACTGGGTGGACTTTTTCCTCTTCAATTAGAGTGGTGGTGAATGTTTACAACACAAGCTTATCTTCAGAGAGCTCTGTAAAAATTAACTACAACCACTGCAGCCAGCCAACACACTGACAGAGGGCTCCACGCTGAAGTCTGTACAATAAACCCCTCCTTCCTAAGCCAACAAGCTTACTCCAAGTAAATGAGATGCTTCCAGAGGGCTTGCATCACCGTCAGTAAGCAGAGGGTGGAGGAAGGATGTGACGTCGCTGGGGTTGTGTGAATCATCTCATCCTCTTGCAGCTGCCTTCATGGAGAGTTAAAACTGCCAGGTGATATTTCGTAGTTTTTATTGATGGCATTTATCCCATGGTTTAACATGTTAATTAATTATACTGTAATAAACATGGCTTTAATATTAAACTTTTCCTTATTATCCAAAGTCACCACAGTCCATTTCAGTAAATAGAAAAATATATACTTAATACTTTGTACAATACTGGTTTTTGGTCCAAACAAAAATGGATCAGAAAAGCCAATAAACTTACTTTAAGAATTCCCAATTTTAAAGATTTTCTAAATGGATTTAGGCAACTTTGAATAATGGGATTTACATAAAATCTGAGACGATACTAAACAAAAATGGCCGTAACACACAAAATTAAAATTTCAATTTCACAGATTTGTTATGCCAAAAAGTACATAGAGAAACAAAATCGTATTTACACATTTCATAATAAAATAACAAAGGCGAGACAGGTGATAAAGGGCTGTAAGAATGAAAATATAGAAATAGCATATAATTATTAAATGAAGAACTACAGATCTAACAAGTCCTTAGCATGGATCATCCTTTAATCAGTCTTCCTCTATCAGAAAATTTTAGTGCACGATACACCCAAACTCACTCACTTCACACATACACCAGCACAAACTCAGCATAGAAGTCATCCGCTGCCGCCATTCCCTACTCTAGAGCATCCCTCGCCGCCAGTCCAGCCCGGGGCGGTGCAGATGAGGAGGTATTGGAAAGCCATTCGCTGCGCAGGCTCCGCGCGGTACAGCCACACCATGCCGAGGCGGGGGGAGAGGGAACTTGCTGGAGTCTTAAAGAGCTTTGCTTGAGAACGGCCTCGGTGCCAACTCTACTGCTTACCGAAAGAAAAACCTAGTCGGGGGGAGGGGGGAAGGAGGGGGCAGCGGAGTTCGTGTTCCTTTGGGCAGATCTGACTTCAGCTAACCCAGCAGGAGGTACGATCCCAACGACTGAGCGATGCGGGGGAGCAGCTGCTTCCAGAGGTACTGACCAACCGGGCGGCTATTTCCTACGTCTAACTGCAGTCTTGATCTTCCGACCAGACACCGAAGATCCAGAGGCAGAGAAAACATTTTTCCCATTATTCCTATCAAAAGAAATTAGTAGTGCAGAGTTTAGGACAGTGTAGCTGGAAATTCAGCAGCAGCACTGAGTAGATATCCCAGAACAACCGTCTGATAGTCTTGTCTCACTAGTTACCGTCTGGCAACGGGAGGAAGAGAGTTCCAGAAACCAAAAGCAATTAAATCTCTCTTACTCAGAAGGTTCTAAGTAGCAGCGTAACGGCTAGATACAAAGGTTACTTTTCAAGAACAAGACAATTTCAAACATTCCTGACAGCTAGGCTCCTTTAAAGATACTGTTGCTTAGCCAGTCAGGCTAATGGAGGGCAGGATGCCCAATATAGTTTCAAACTCCAAGGTTCATCTGCACACCTCGTGATTTAACAGCAGCAGAGGCTGAACACTGTCCATGGATATTACCCGAAGCTCAAGGGAAATTCTGATAGTCTCTTACCCCACTGTAAATCCTGGAGTCTGGTTGAAGGAGAATGCTGAAGAGCCAGAAGGCTGTGCCGGTGCTGCTGGTGCAGAAGGATTCGCACCAAAAGTAAATACTGCTGGGTTACTCGTGAAGTTGAAATTAGAAGTATTACTTCCAAACTGGAACACAGGACCTGAGAAGATAGGGTGGAAGCAGAAGGCGGTAAGAAAGTTGAAATTTGAGTTCATCCTCTCCAGCAAAATCCTCATGTTCTTCCTGCTATCCTTAGTGAGTGGTTTTTACAGCTTGCTCAAGACAAAGCTGGGGTGGAGGGGTGCCCCAGAAGTGCCAGACTGCTACAGGAGCAGGACATACAAGAATTCATTCACCTATTAGAGAACCAAAAAAGAGATTCTTAAGGTAACAACGTGGGCACGCTGACAACAAATCATTGGCCAAGTTCTGTACCACCATGGAGTTCATACTTGTGCATACTGAAGTTTATTAG
>NW_008621400.1:0-28233 GCF_000691845.1 Merops nubicus | reverse complement strand
AAACTTCTCTGCAGTCAGGTGGAATCCACCTCTCAGAAGGAGCCATTTGCACTGGAAAATCATAAGAGATCCCCTTCCTTGTGCACTTGGCACTGCCTGTGCAAGGAGAGCTGGGCTCTTCTAGGAGACAGAATTGTCTGGGGTCCTCAATGTCATACCTGCCACTGCTGCACAATTAGCTTTTCAGTTACTCATTTAGGAACTTATGTGTTTGTTTTTAAGGCACTTAAAATAAAGGCATTTATTCTTGTGCAAATTTCACGTGAGATCTGAAGAACCAGGCGAATGCTGAGGCCAAGCTGATGCACTGTTCTAGATGCCCCTTTTCTAGGGAGAAATTACAAATGGTACAAGAAAGTTGAACTATTAAGCTCCCTTGATTAAGGTCTATTGTCTACTGATCCTAAAATGTTCCTTTCCAGCAAAGCTTTGCTCTTCACACGGCAAGCTCCATTTGCTCTTCAGTCCCAACTCGCCTACCTGCGACATGCAATAACATTTATCTGCTTCAAAGAAAATTATGATGTTTAATTAAGGACTGTTAAGCCACTTGAGATACATGATGGCAAATTTATTCTTTATTATCAGCATAATCTGCCCTTCATGAGTAAAAATGCTAATTACTGCCAATAAATTCACAGACACAGGTCCATCTAGCTTTCCTTTCAGATGATTATTTCATATTAGTGCTGAGTGAAGCCTACTCCACCTGTTGAGCTCAGCTACAGCCATCAGTACCCCAGGGGCATACAGACATCCCTGTGTGTTCAGAAGAGCTTTGAGTGTTGGAAGAGAACAGCCAATCATTGTGGCAACACAATGCTCTGTGCCTGTTCTCATATTTAACAACATATCACTTTATCAGGCCTGAGAAGCCTCAAGCATCCTCAATGCTTGAAGTGACTCAAGAAGAAGAGTTCAGACTGAGACTCAAACCCTCAATGCTTGAAGTGACTCAAGAAGAGCTCAGACTGAGACTCAAATTGAAGAGGCCAAACACAGTTGCTGCCTTTGTGGCAGAACTAGATGATCACAGCACGAGTGGCCAGAGGCCTTGGATTCGGGATCAAAGACGAGTTTGCCTTCCACAACTGCAGACAACACTCTGCGTGTTGTGCTCTGCCTGCACTCCAGCTGAACTCAGCCCAGCCAGCTGAGCAAGGGACAGCAGAGAACAGGCTGCCAAGGACCTCAGCACCCCCTGGGCAGCCAAGATCCAGACCTGAAACATCTGCATACATGAGCTGCTTGAATTCCTCCTGCCAGAGGCTCCCCACCGGTTGTGCAGCCTGCTGTGAACGTTGCACCATTGTGGTCTTATCCTACCAGTACAAATGTTGATCTAGTTGTCCACGTGCAGGAGCAGCCCCATCTAGTCTATGGGCATAGCTTGGCTGGTCTAGGTGCCTCCATAACTACACCAGCCACGCTGCTGAAGTTAATGGGAACAGGTATTACACAGGAGATGAAATTAAAGGTTACATTTTCATTCTAGCAATGCTTGTGGACCTCAGTAAAGACAAAACCCACGTGTCAAGTCATGTCTAAGCATGTGCTGATAGAAGTGGAGAGTCTGCAAGGGATGAGGCCAGCAGGGGGCAAGGCAGGGATCTGCAGGGACTTGTCTGGGGTCCCAGGGCAGCTGTCGAGCTCCAGGGGAACAGCTCCACAATATGTCCTCGTGTTTTACAAGCTGGATGTCAGTGCCCCACAGAGTTCCTTGTCACTTGTTTGGTGGTGGGCCAATACAACTGGAATTACATCCTCCCTCTGTTTTGTCTCTGTTTTTATTGTTTCCTTATGTCCTAACACTTTGCAGAACATCCCCACTGCCATTTAGCCATCTCCAACTTCCCCTTGGCACACGTGCATCACAGACGTAGCATTCTACACCCATTAATTACAGTATCTGCCCAAGATTAATCCTGGAGACTGAACATAAACGCTCGACGTTACTCACTAATATGAAAGAGAAAACACTTCCAGATCTGCCCCTGCTGTCCTGAGTTTAGACCCAGCAGAGGCACTTTGCAGCATTTAGTTGCATTTGGTGCTCGTGAGGATTCCTGAGCAGCACCACCACTGCAGCACATAGGGCAGGGACACTGTTCCAAATCTGCACTGCTGTAAAGCAGTTTTGTATCAACTACAACGTGGTTTTCCTTAGCAGCTACTGGGAAGGTATAGATTTAAAAATAAACATTTTTTAAAGTCAAAGACTTAAAGAATCTTTAGTGACACAAGCTGCAAACATCACAGCTTTTAACTCTAGAAGGAAGACAGCAGAAGGAACAATCTTCCCTCTTTTGATTCTGAGGGTTGGGGGGGGCTGAAGTCCAGCTGGGAGGACAGGAGTTAGCAGCACTGGTGGAAATCTGCTCCTATTCAAGCGCTGAGCCCTCAGGTTTAAAACTCGGGTGTTATTGTTTATTCTGACAGCTCCTCAGTTTTGTTTTTAAAATTCTAGGAAAGTCTCAGCATGTATACAGAACCACCTGTTCCTGAGCCAAGAGCTAAGAAAAATCTGTCTTTGTAGGATTGTCTAGACAGGAAAAATGTGATACCTGGTATAGAAGCGATTGATGCAAATGGATGTCCTGGAGATTATTCCCAGTTTTTCCCCCTCTCCCCATATACAGCACCAATTAAACCCACACTGCTATTGCAAGAGAAAACCCAATTCTCATTTACCTACAGATTTCTTATGTTATGGATTATTTTTAGCAGTACAATTAAAAATTGAACGAAAAATGTGAACAATGGTTGCAACCAAAACCGCAGCGTTGCTGACAGCTTTGCTGTGCAGCCACTCAACAACATGCTGGTCACTCAGAGGAACTCTCACAGGTCCTGAGCAACAAGGCACGGCTCCACACAGCTCTTTCCCCATCTGCATTTTGTAAAATTTAAGTGTTTTAATGAAGATTTCATAGAAAAGAGTAAAAAAAACTCATCTCGTATCCCCAGATGAATCTTATGACAGTAAACACATCTGTGGAACCAATCACATCTGGACCTGCAGGCTTCTGTGTGCATGATGGTGGGCACATAGATCAGCAGGGTTTGAAATACTCTTGAAGTGTGATGGTAAAACACCCACTGAATGAGGCCGTGTCAGGAAACCCTCAAATCAGCAGCAGTACTTAGTAACCCCACCCACCCCCAGCAAATATCCTGAATCTTCCTGTGCTTGGTCTTTGGATAGTCTGTTTCTACAGCAGCATTGCTGGGTAACATCTCACCTCCTCCTGCTCAACATAGCAAACGTTCCCACAATTCATTACAAACACACTATTAGTTTTTTGATGGAAGACTTCACTTACTGACCACATTTTCCCACCTCCAGCCCAGCGCTCTGCACTAATGCATCCCAGAGCCCTGTCTGGCTCCGACCCCAGGGAAACAAAGGCCACGTGGGCACGGGTGGTGTTTTAGGCTACAAGGACCAGACTGGCAGAAATGAGGGGCATGCTTTTATCCTGCTCCCTGTGTGTCTGAGCACAGTGTTATCCATTAGCCCCTGGAGCACAACCTTTGGCCACCACCCCGGCTGGTGGCCCACACGCCCATCCCCGCTGGCCAAGCTCTCCAGGAGGTGTGGGTGTCAGGTGGGAGGGGCTCTGCACAGGGCTCGGATGGCGTCAGCACCGTGCAGCTGATGGAAATAGCTGAACATCAAGCAATAATGTCAGCCACCCATTTAAAAGCCCCAAAGAACCCATCTGCAGTTTAATCAAACCCATCACCTCGGCGGCAGACCTGCTCTTGCTCACGGAGCTGCCCCAGCCAACACCCTCCAGCCTCTCCCAACGGCCATACGAGCAAACACCGTGTTTCCCAATTACCTGTTCTCATAAAATTGATTAACTGCAGGCAGATAGGCAAGCAACAGGAATTTATGGGAAGCTGTTTTACAGTCAGCATGTGCCACCGAAGTCACCCCGTCGCCAGGACACTGGGTCGGTGGAATGACGCCTGTTAAGTTCTAGCTTTGCTTTTCTTCTTGCTTTTTGAAGAACTTCAATTCCCTTTAAAATACAATACATTCCAACCAGACCTCAGGACTTATGTTTGTTATTGTAAAAACCCTGTAACGGCTCCTGGCTTTCTTAGTCAAGGGGCCTCTTGCCAAACTAGGACTTACTCGGTGTAGCAGCTGAAGTTGGCAGCCACAGCTTTCAGAGAAACCTCAGAACTTCACAGAGGATTAACTAAGGTGACATTGAGATTCAGCAGCATCTTAGCACCATCTGTTCCCTGATAAAAACCTCCTAAAGGGGAAAACACACTAGCCAGAGCTTTGTCTCCACCTGGGTGCTCAGGGCGTGCTCCTGCTGCTGGCAGCCGTGCCCTCTCCACGCCCCCCGGGGCTGCTGCAGGGACCTCCGAGCATGAAATGGCATTTGCTGCCTCTGCTGGGAAAGGGGCATCTCAGCCAGGCTGCTGGGGCTTTGTCAGGTGTGCTTGCAACCCCAGAAGAAGCATCTTCCTTGCTTTTTCCAGGCAAGGTTTTTATCAGATCAATGGGGGTTTTGCCACTCAGCCCCCCCCCCAAAAGAGCTGCACAGACACTGGCTCCCCAGCTGCAGGCTCCCGGGGCTCTGGGGTGACAAACCAGCACCTCGAGACACTCCCCTGGATTACTCTTTACTGCTCTTGGGGAAAATGCAAACAGGTAACTGTTCTCTGATGGTTTAAACATGAGCCTGGTTTTTAAACTCGCTCAGCACCTTTCCCTTCCCACCAGCCCCCACACCCCAGACTGAGCTGGGGGGTGAACAGAATCTCTTCAAAAGGCAATAAATCAAACCACACCCCCTCATCCCCAGAGGTGCCTGCAGCAAGCACCAGGCTGTGGACACCCTGGACCACGGGTCCCTGTGCAGGATTGTGTCCCCTGGGCTGGTCAGCCACATGCTGCTGGAGTCAGCCCCTTTCTCCCACTGCAGCCAGCTGAGGTGTCTCTGGGGATTTTTTGGTGTTGTTTGTTCAGGATGGGTTTTGTTTTAGATGTTTTTCCTTTTGTTTGGAAGTTAAATGATACATAGTAAATAGCTTCCAAGTAGCAATATTGTGGACTGGAGGAAAAGGGTGTATTTAACAGAATTTAGATGATTAGCTGAGCTCAGGAGATGCAGCCACCTCCTAAGTGACTATGAATATTCAGGTAAATATGTCTAGCTGAAATATTGAGTCATCAGCAGACACTACATGCACAAAATGTACTCCTGCCTATTTTTCATTAATTTAAAACACAGTACTGGCCAGCACTCTTGACAGCTTGCCACAACACATCTGTAGCATTTCTCAGGTATGTTGTCTTTCAGGTAGGTTTGGTTTCTTCTGGCACGTTACAGAGCACAGAAGCTAACAGCTTTATATACAGCAGCCAAATCTATAGAGATAAAGCTCACAAACTGGGGTTGGAGTGGGGATGGAGAGGAAGGAAAGAGCAGATAGCATTTTTCCTTACAGAGAAAAGATGTTTTTACCAGAAGAAAGTGCTCCTTAAATGACAAACTTCAAGGATTTCCAGACAGCAAGGGTGGAAGCCTGAGCCAAGGCCCTCACCCTTTCCTAGCTCACGTGTGCAGAAAGGAGGACGTGGGCTGAGGCAGGAGCACTGCCCTGCACCCTGTGCAACGAGAGGAGCAGCAGGCAGGGGTTAGCTAGGAATAGAACTTCAACAGAAGCAGGCAAAGCTTCAGGTTTAGGAAATGGAGATAAAACTATGCAGAAAAGGAACATCTGCTGCCAAGGGGGAGGCAAAAAAGTGTTTTCAAGGTAATATTTTTCATTAATTGCTGAGGAATGGGGAGAGATGAACTGCCTTGGAAAAAGTTCTACACAACAGCAATGGAATAGACAATAAATTTCTGGGATGTGAGAAAAGGGGAACACCAGGTAAAGTTGGAAGAGGAGCTAAGCAAGGGAGAAGTCTGAAACAATGGTCCCCAGCTGTTGTGAGTGAGGTGGAAAGCTGAGTCCCCTGCTCAGCCCTTTGGCAGCTCACACACTGGATGATACAAGGACCCGCCGAGATACGCCCTGTGAACTGGCAAGAAGAGCAGGCCCTTGTGTTTCTCACTAAACTATTTGAAATGGGCTTCTACTCATTGTTCCAAGACAGCATTTTTTACACATTGTTGTCCTAACAAGTTAGAGTTGTACATTGTCTGCTCCCTCTGACAAATCTGGCCCCATACCCTGATGCAACAAATAGCAGACCAACGACGTAGGCTGGAAGGGTGATGGCTGAGAGTCAGCTGCCAGGGCTCCATGGAACTTTGGAGAACTGCAGCAGCCTGCACCAGGTGAGAGACAAGTGCTGCACTGGTTTTTACTTATTTGTTTCAAAACAGATCAGTGTTAGGTAGCAGGACCAGGAGCAGCTCCTGGCCAAGCCCCTGCTGATGCCCCAACACCGCCTGGCTGCTGGGTGGGAGGCAAAGCTACTGGGGGTTGTGCCACTGTAGGGACAGGCACCACCCCATGTGCCACCCCTGCTGACCTCTCCCATCAGGCAGCACAGTGTCAGCTTCTGGAGAAAAACATCACCCCAGTAACTCCAGCACTCAGCTGTCCAGGTCCCCTGCTGGTCCCTGCTCTCCTGGCTTGGAGCAGATGCTCAAGCTGCAGTTCCACAGCCTGCTCTGAACAAGGCCAGTGTAACTCTGTTGCCTTGGGACAGCACTAGGAAGTCAGACGAGGAAATCAGGAGGTAAAGTTGTGACTCAGATCTCAAAGGGAAAGTGTTTAATCCCTTTCACTTGGAAGTCACATTCTCCCCCCACGTCTGGCAGCAGCGTGGAGGCTGAAGCTCAGCGGGGCTCTGGCATCTCCTCCCCTCTCAGCACACCCAGGGCTGGCTGAGGGAAGGGGTATTTTTCTTCCTTTTTAATGTTTAAAGTCTGTCTATTCTTCTAGAAGGGTCTACAGCTACCACATCTCTGTGTTCTGTCTTCAGTTTGGAAGCCACGCATTCGTAGCTGGAGAAATCCCCGTTGGCGTTTGCCAACACCAACAAATGGTTTGGGTTTGTTTCAGTAAACTCTGCCATTTCATATTTTTAATGTGCTTATGGAGTAGGACCAGAGCTTTCCTTACTAGCTGGTGTAGACTTCAGACTGCCTGTCATCTATTTCTATAGCTTGGCTGCAGTAACTTTTCCTCCCAAATCTCTTGTTTCTCTTGCATGGAATTTATGCCTCTGCTCAGCTGTTGCTGTACAACTCCAGTTCTTTCTGAGGCTCATGTGGCCTTTGGTCGTTCTGCTCTCAGTTCCTGTAAGAAAACCTCATCTCCCAAAGTCTACACTGTTCTGGAAGAACATCTCAAGGACTACTTAACCCAACCTATCTGCTGCCACTTCTCCAAGGGCACGTTAAAGACACGTGCTCTGGGTAACCCATGGGAAAGTTGCCCCCATCTGAAGCAGAGCTGTTTGCCTGGCACCACAGCCAAACACAGAGCTCTGTCTTACAGGCAGCAGGTCCCTGTGGTGGGGAAGGAGTGAGGTAAGATGAAGGGCTGCTGTGCATTTAGCTAACAGGTCTGGGTTAGAAAGTGCATGACTGGATTTCTTTAAAGCTTCCATTGGCATCTTAAGACAGTATTGTCTTTAAGTTTGACCTCTCATCCCCAAGCCATGTTTTAAATCTTATCAACAAAACACTAATCACACAGAAGCCAAATTGACCATTGCAATTAATCAGTGTCTTTATATCTCCCCTGGTTTTAACAAGTGGAGGCCAGTGCCTATTTAGTGTAGAAAAATGATAAATGACTCAAAAGTTTCCTGACATTTCTTAGTCTCTCTTACTTGAAGTACAAGTTATATGAATACACTTAAAAAAAACCACTGGTGTCTCCCTGCCACAGAGCACATGGTACCTCAGACCTGTGAGCAGGTGATGAAAGGAGGAACCACAAGACAGACATCTGCCTCCTGATGTGTCTCAGAGAACTACAAAGGGAGCACAGACATGCTGAGCAGTCACCACCTCACCACAACTCGCCCCACGGGAGAGCAGAACCCCAGACAAAGCCACAGGGGCTAACAGCCCAGGAGGAGGAAGCTCCTCCAGCAGGTCTCCTCCTCTTGGTCAAACCAGCTGCACTCTGCACTGGTGCAAGCACTTGGTACAGCTGATGTCTGGGAGATGCTGACCTCTCAGGGCTTGTGCTCAAAGCAGGGTTGCAGGCACCCAAAACCAGGGAGAGGGTGGTAAGTAGTAATGAAAGCAAGAGCAAGGTGCAGTGTCCAGCCCCAGTAACTGCAGGGGAAGGGGCCCAGCACCTGAGTGGGATAACTGGCAGGGACACGCTCTGCTCTGGCAGCCTCCAGCAGCCACGTAACCCCCAGGGAAACCACAGCTCTGGTGAGGCAAGAGAGAAGCTAAGCTGCAGGCAGTGGTGAGCACTAACGGTCCTCAAGAGCTATTAAGCTACAAAGCCTTCCCATTAATTAGCATTCACTGGAAGTGCAAGGCCCAGGAGGGCTTCAGCTTTTTCTAGCACTCAGGCACTTCTCTCCATGTCCCAGGCATCTCTTCTGCCAGCTCAGCATCCAAAGGACAACCATCTCCTGAACTTCCACAACCACTAAGTCTCTCCATGGCTTCTCATGTGAATTTGCCACACTAGGACAGTGACCTCATTCCACCCTCTCCAAGAGGGCATCAGCCTCAGAAGTCCACATGGCTTGGCCACCCAGCCACTGAAGTTTCAAAGAGGTTGAGGACCCAACAATTTAAGGAGGAAGCTGCTACCAAGGCTGGAGATAAAGTTTTGCCAATTAAAAAGAACTAAAAAAAAAAAATAACCCCCAGCACACTTGAGTGCAGATTTAGCACACAGAGTTTCTCCCCAGGGAATTGATTAGCAAGTTAAGAGCCTGGAAAGTCTAATCCAGGAGTCAGAGGGACCACTCCTGAGCTCGGCTGGGGAACAGAGAGGAGCACAGGCAGGAGGCTGCTGCCAGCCCAGCACACCAAACGCTGCACAGCCAGCTGGGGAAACAAGTGTCTGGTGAGACAGAGCAGCCCTGGAGAGACAAAACTGTCTTACTGAACAGCAGTGAAAGAGTATGCTGTTAAGGAGCAGAGAATATTGATAATTAACCTCTGGCACTTCATCATAATTGTATTCAGCAGAGTGATTTGTTTGTTATCAGCTTTAAAGCAATCCTTACTAATAACAACTCATGCTTGTTTTGCTATTGCTTTGTTTCAACTTTCTCCTGTAATTTGTATTCTGCTGCTGTTTCTGAGCATCCCCCACTCAGCACTCACCCTGTGCAGTGGTACCACTCGTCCGTGGGAGCTGGGAAACACCACAAACCCTCTGTGTCAGCTTTGCTACCCAGACACAGCCACTGCTGCAAAGATTTCCACCTCTTCTAGAGATTTCCATTGCCCTAAGGCCTGTGAGAGCCCCAGTCACTCACAGCAGTCTCAGCAAAGGGAGCTGAGCAAGGAGTGCTGGTGAGCCAGGGGCAGGTGGGGCACAGAGCAGCATCTTCCTCCTCCTCCCACCCACACTGCAGTGGCTGTCCCAGCCCAGAGCCATCCTTTCAAGGCTTGCTACAGCTCACCACCAGTGCTGCTGTGAGAAATCAGGTGGTGCAGCACTGCCCCGAGGGGAAAGCTGCAGCTGGAAGTTCTTTTTTAAATGGCAACTCTATTTCTTGGATTGCCTTGGTTGTGAAGTCAAACCAGACCCTGAGAGACAAGTTATCCATGTGGAAACAACTGCTGCTGGATCATTAAACATTATTATGCTGTTCACCTTAGAAACCCCAAGGTATAATATCCTTCTCACAAGGGGAGCTCTGATGCTCCTCTATCCCAAAGCTGCCCGACTTCAGCCTGTCCAGAAAGCTTAAACCCTTGCTAGAGAATCATCCCTTGGGGCCTTTAAAGCTGGCAGATGTTTGCAGCAACACGAAAAAAAGCTCATTTCAGATTTACCACTTTTTTTTTCCCCTCTCCTCGACTGGAACAAGATGCTCAGGAGCTTAAAAAGCAAAGTCTGTGTAAGTGAGAGTGATCTCCCTCCTGGCCAAGGTATTCCAGACCTGTGAGGCTCTGCTGAGTACCAGCATTTTGTCACAGCCTGAACACCACGGGCCCTTCTGGGACAACAGTCAGTGAAAGTTAAATATCCACATGATGGTTTCAATTACTGCTAAAAAAGCAGCTTAATTTGCATACTGGCAAGGCTTTACAGATTAACTACATTCACCCCTATCCATTCATCCCAGAACTATGAAAGGGAGAGAGAACAGTTCTGTGATTTCCTTAAAGATAATCCAGCCCTCATTATCTGTGGGCTGGGGGGTGCAGGTATCTGCTGCTGGCTGCAGAGAAGCAGCTCTGTTATCCCTGCTCTTTAAGTAAGAAGTGTTGTAGCCCTCTCTGAACATTTTCTTTACAGTCCACAAACTCTTCTCACTTCGTTCAACACATGGTTCTCATTTAAGCAGGCTTAGTGGTGTGAGGAGTAAAGGAGAACTGGGAATAAAAAGTGGCGAGGGGAAAGTTGGGAGAATGATAAAGTAACAAGTTTCCCAAACTCTTCGATTTATTTACAAATTTCTGGCAATTTCAGGTCTGCAGGGTACAGAAAATATGCTTAGCAATACCAGCCTGAAAAGAAAATGTAGCAATTGAGAAAAGCAAACTTGCAACAGAAAAGGTCAAACACAACAATGAAACACATGCAAATTTCCATTAACTTAAGTAAAAGCAGGAATTTGTCCAGAAGTTTGTAGAGATCTAGCCAATGCAATGGCCAAGGAAAACAAGGTGCAGTTAGGAATGCCCATAGTCTTCCAAGGGCTGGTTTAAGTACAGTGTGTGGATAATACTGGACTGACTTGAACCTGCTCCCACTTGGCAGAGGGACTAATCTTTTTTCCTCCCACAGCTGTCTATATAGATGTCCTGTCTTTTTTTTTTTAATATGTCTAACATCTAATTTAATGCCTATTAAGTGTTCTCAATCAGATATAATTTCATGCAGTTTAGGGAGGAAAAGAGATACGTCAAGCACACGGTTTGCTCACACCACAGGAGTGTAGAGATACTCATGAGAAGATAGTAACAGAAAACTGGGTCCCAAAAAGGGCCCCCCAAGGCCACCTCTGGGATGTTGCCAGGAGCTGAAGATCAAGCTAATGAGGGGTGCCCCCAGCAGCCATGGGCAGCCCTGTAGTGCTGTGGGTCCTGGGGCACTCAGAGGGTGTTCCCCAGCTCCAGAAATGTGATAGCACCTACAAAACCTTAGAATAAGTAATACTCTGAAGTATCTTTGTAAAGGCCAAATGATTGGTTCTATGGCATCACTCTGAAAAAAAAAAACACCAGCCAACTTTCTGGTGGGTAGGCTAAGAGGGTAACTCAAACTGGCCCATCACAAACATTTTAAGTCCTTCTCTTCGATTTCAATCCTTCCCTTCTAACTTTTTTTTTCCACTATAACTATGGTTTCAAACAAAATGTTACTCCCAGATTAACAGGTCATTTTGAAAAAGGCCCTTGGAAGAAACACACCCTTTTTATGGATAGTTTTTGTTTTATAAATGAATATTTTCCAGTGGAAAAAGAGGTCTTCAAAATTTTCCACACTGCCATACACGAAGTAAATGTCGTGATTACTTTGCTAAGCAGAAACATAATGACTCCTATCCTATGTTCCCTCAGATTCTGGTAACTGCCTGCTGCTTCTCTCTATTCTCCCAGTAGCTTTAAGACCTGACAGCATCATTCTTCCCTGCCTGTCCCAAACAGCTGAGCCTCCCTGTAAAACATCCAACTTCCTTCCCAGACTGTGGGAGGCTGAAACCTCTCTCGTGTAGAAAAGGAAAAAAAAGCCATGTCAAGTCCATCCAGATAAGACATAAGGCCAAGATTATTTTTGAAATCAATGTAAAACTGGTAAGATCATGCTGCTCATTGTCTGCTGAGGCTGGAGCAGACCGAGGGCACCTCTCCCTCCCTGGCCAACAGCAGTTCCCACAGTTTCAGGTGTAATAATTTTATTTACACAATAATCCCAACAAAAGCAGGCTAAAATTTGAGAGCCCCATACTAGTTAAAGGAAGCAAAGCTTACCAAAGAGATGGAAGTAGATTTAGATGAATACACTGAACTTCAGAAACACCCCCCATGGTACAGAATATATTATTGTGGTCCTCTTGAAACATGACCAAGAAGAAATGCTGCTGCTCTGCCAGCCCCATCCACCTTATTCGTATCCATCCAGGTAACCTGAAATCAGAGCAGCCACCCAGTGAAACATCTGGATATGCAACTTTCTGAACCTGCTCCACCCCACGTTTCAATAGTTTCAGCTTTGTGTTCAGGCACAATGACTCTCCAGTACCACACAGAGTCTTCCCTGGCAGCTCTAATAGCACGTTTATTTGCTAAACAGCAGCACTTCACCCATCAGGCTGTTTGCTTTCAAAACACTCCTAAAGGTAACGTGGTATTTTTACTACATAGTCATTTTAAACCCCACTGGTTTTCAATATTTCAATACATGGATTACTGTCCAGCAAGGGCACTTGAGGATAGAGGGGTCACTGCATGGGGACACCAGCCCTGCTCCAGGGAGTAAACACTCTCAGCAGAAAAGACTGATGGAGTGAATAGGGCAATAGTTCAGGCAGCCTCTTGGTTCAGCATAAAATGCCAACATTGCAATGCAGCACGAAGTGTCACACTGGCTTAGGTCTCTGGCTCTCTGCCATGTCTTTGGATGTTTATGTAGCTACACAGCACCACGATGTAGAGAGCACTACACTATTGACCTCTTCCTGGTGCACCAAGTGCCTGGATCTTATGTCACTCTCTCTTAAAATTCACTGTAAGCAGTTCTATAAGCTAAGGACTGGCATTTATTATCAGGTTTTTTAAGAGTAAAGCTGTTAGAAAAAAAAAACCAGTCTCCTAGTTGAAACAAGGCTGGAGACCCAGAAAAGGAGGTTGCTTTACAAATCACACCACACATTGTGTCATCCAGTGAGGAGGGGAAGATCCCCCTGGACACAGGCTCCTCATGTACATGTGAAGCTGCAGATATCTGTATAGCCACAGAGAGCTGTAAAAGCTCTGGCACTAGTGGAAGATGCTGAAGCATTACTCTGGGTATCCCAGACCCCCAGCATCACGATGAGGGACAGGACAGCTCCCTGGTTTTTGCACTGGGGAATCAGCCCTGTCATTCCCCAGGCTGCTCCAGTAACCAGTGCTGGGAGCACAGGGCAGTTTGGTGGCATCAGGCTGGATTCTCTCAGGACACTGAGCCCCTAGAGGGTTTGGCTTCCAGGAGTCCAGGGGTTGCTCTTACCCCTTGCCCAGCCCTGAACTCAGGCTCCAGTGCCAGGGCTGGAGTACCTATACCTGCCCCTGCACACAAGCTCACCAGAGCCTGTGCTGCTCTCCAGGGGGGTGAAGGGCAGGAATTGCAGCTCCTCAGGGAGCAGAGCTCCCCTCCTTGCCCCAGCACACCCAGCTGCCTGGAGCAGAGCCAGGGGAGCTGCCCCGAGCAGCCACCAGCTCTGAGAGCAGCACGAGAGGGCAGATGGGCGATGAGCACAGCAATGGTACAACTGCAGTGACATCATCAACAGGAGATTTCAGAGCCTCGTACAGAAACCAGAGGTGTTACAATCTGTTACCCCAGAAAGCCTCATCCCATGGTGATGAGGGAGACAACAACCAGCAGCCCTTTGCTGCAGTCTCAGGAGGACTAAGCAGGCACAGCACCAGCACAGCACCAGCAGTGGCTCAAACACTCATTACCAAAACACGAATCAAAGCCCAAACCCAGGAGAGACTCCTTGGTGGGACAAAAACACACACAAGGAGAGTGTCCAGAGAGGGTAAAAGCCTGACAACTTCTCCAAGCACAGCACCATACTCGGGCCCTTGCCTCCCTGGATTCAAAGCCCTTCCCATCAGGAGCAGCCTCTCTCCTCCATATTTGCAATTTTTCATGCTGCTGCAATATAAACAGTCATGGCTGTGGGTAAATGTTAGCTTTCAACGACAACCACTGCACATATAGATTTCATACAGTTTACTTTTCATGTTTTGGTTAAAAGGTCAGAGCAGTGCTCAAATATTTGGAAGAGGCACAAAATTTATAGCACCTAAGAAATTACAGCACATGGTAAACACACATGCACCCTATTTATATGTCTATACGTTTAAAGAGAAGCAGCGAGGCTTTGGCAGCTGCTCTGCCCCTGCTGGAAGGCAGGACTGGCCTCACCCCTCCCTGCTCTTTGCAAGGGCCTTCACTCTGCAGCACACGTTAAGCTAATGCATATTTCTGTTTATTTACATTATCTCTATTTAATTAAATGCTGCGTTTCATCCACACACGCTATCGAGCTGACACTCGGGGCTCTCTCTCGGAGTGGAGGCAGATCTCCCCCTCCTCGGCCCCTTCTCCAGATGTTTGCCTTTCTGTGGGGGTGGGGGGCTGCCCCAGCTGCAGGGGAAGCCAGCGGTGCCGAAACCACCACTCCCCCTCCCCAGACACCCCGGGGACTGCTCGCTCCTCTCCCGAGGCTCAGGGGACAGCAAAGGCAGCAAGGGGCTGTGCTGCCCCTCCCCAGGCTGACCCTTCCCCAGGGCCAGTCCCCACTGCAAGCCCCGCACCAAGCAGAGGGGTGCAAGCAGCTCCTGCACCCCTAAAATCCTCCCTCCTGAGCCCCTCTCTTTGCTCTGCACACTTTGCTACCAGCAGGCAGCACACAGGTTTTCCTGGCTTCCAGACAGGCAGCTTCCCAGTCTGCTGCTGAGCTCTGGAGGGGGACACCCCACCACGGAGGGGGGTTCACAGTGAGGCTGCAGAGGTGTTTAACCACAGCGTTACAAGTCTGGAAACCCCAGCAGCAAGCAGCAGCAGAGAGTCCTTCTCTTCTTGTTGCACTGAATCCCCCAAAAAGGGCAGGTGTGGAAACCCAGGAGAATCAGGAGAACTCCTGCAGGAGCTGTGCTGCCATCCAAGGGAGGGGGCTACCTCCAGTCAGAAGATATCCACCAGACAGAGACCTACAGGCAAAGCCCCTTAGCCAGTCCTCTCCCAGCACACAAACATCCCTGGCTGAACCCTGGCACAGGCACGAGCTCGGGAAGGGGCAGAGCCAGGTCCTGCAGCTGGCAGCTCCCAAGTCCAGCACCGACCCAGGGGCTTCCACCTGGGCCACTGCAGCCTGCTGGGGGAAGGGTGGAGGCCCCTTTTGGCCTCGTGAATCTGTCCTGGCAGGCTCCCCAAGCACATGCCCCCCTGCAGCCCATCTCCTAGCCAGGGCTTCGCTGCCCCATCAAGAGGGAGCCAGCTCGCCTGGCCTAGCTGGCACATCCACCAGCAACTCCATGAAAGTTTAATTATGATTAATAAAAGGATTGCAGCTGCAGCTTGGATTTGACATAATAAAACTCATTTCTCCAGTTGTTCCAAGAATGACTCAAGTTCACTGTTCTTTGCAATTCAGACGTTAGTTCCCAAGCAGCACCCAGCAGTAGGAACAGGGGCTCTCCCTCTGATAAAGCAGAGCCTGAAGGTTTTGCAGTGCAAACTGGCTATATTTAGTGAGCCTGCCAAAGCACGGATGTGTTGTTATTATTATTAAGAGAAAACAATATACTCCACTTCAAGAGCTGTCTTTCACAACACAGAACTAGTGGAAAAGTAAACCAAAAAAAACCGGAAAAGCTCCTGACCCCAGTTACAAGGGTTGAGGAAATCAGGCAGTTCTGGACAAACACAGCACGTGCAGAACAATGCAACAGGGTGAAGATTGCCTGTAAAGTCTCTTGTTCACAACGCCAGGATGCAATTACCCTGATAACTGTTACTCTGCAGACACAGCAGCCAGCCCAGGAGCTGTATCCTCCCCCAGCAGACCCAGCCACAGAGCAGCTCCTGCTGCTGCCCGGGTGGGTACCACAAACACAACAGCAGGCTTTTGCTCAGGAAGATTTATAGTTAGCCCAAAAGTGCAGCTCCAATTTCTTTTCCCTCCAGTGGAGTTTTATGACTCTACATCCAAAGCCAGGGGGTTTAGCTTCTCTCCTCTGTGTCGCAGCTGCCACCGTGGCGGAGCTGCCGCAGACCAGACACTCTGGGGCTGTCACTTGGCAGCTCCCACAAATGTTTTTGCAGCACCTGACTCCTCCTCAGCTCTAAGTTACAAAGAAGAGGAAAAACTTAAAAGCAAACTTCAGAATTCTTAGCATAGAAAGCATTTTAAAACCCTTCATAACTGAAATAAAATGTGGTCATTTTGATGTACATCATCTCTTTCTCCTTGGTTTTTAGGGGCTTTGTTGCCATAACAACATAAAATATTTTACTGTATAGCATACTTAAATGAGTTTGCTCTTCCTTCCAGTGCACAGCAGAGCCCTGGCCTCCCCCCATGCCCCAAAGTGCAGGAAGGTTCCACGGGTGCCCAAGGCCAGCACAGAACAGTTGTGTGCTGCACATGGCCAGCAGGAACAAACCCAAGAGCCAGGACTGCAGCCTCTGCAACCTGGGCACACACAGCAACAGGCACAGGGAGAGGAAAGCAGCCAGAACAGCAGGTACAGGAGCTCAGCAGCATCAACCTAGCCACAAGCTGTGTTGCAATAATTACTGCAGAGCCCCTCTCTCAGCCCCCAACTGCCCAGGCAGCCCCAGCTCCCCCAAGAAGCTCTTACCTGCAGCAGCACACCCTCTGCAAGCAAAGCAACCCTCAGAAGGAGAGCAAGTCCCCCTCTGGGTGCACAGATAAGCAGGGATGGGTGGGTGGGACACACCTGCATGGATGGGGCTCAGCTGTGTTGCAATAATTACTGCAGAGCCCCTCTCTCAGCCCCCAACTGCCCAGGCAGCCCCAGCTCCCCCAAGAAGCTCTTACCTGCAGCAGCACACCCTCTGCAAGCAAAGCAACCCTCAGAAGGAGAGCAAGTCCCCCTCTGGGTGCACAGATAAGCAGGGATGGGTGGGTGGGACACACCTGCATGGATGGGGCTCACCTGTGTGGACACCTGCATGGATGGGACACACCTGCGTGGATGGGGCTCACCTGCATGGATGGGACACACCTGTGTAGATGGGGTTCACCTGAAGTGGTTGGGCAGTTGGAGTAGAGGACTGTTATAGGTCCCTCCCACATGAAATAATTTCTATTCTATTCCCCATGTGGATAGGACACCCCTGCAGTCCTTCTGCCCCTTTTAAACCAACACCCTGCCCAGCCTGCAGACCTCTCAGACCAGAGGTGAGCAGAAGGCCCAAGGGCAGAGCTCTGTCACAGCCAAAGCAGGAGCTGCCTTTGCTGGAGTCTCCTGCAATAGTTCCCTGGCTGAGCTGCAGCCATGTGGGCCTGAAGCCGGCAGTAATGGGTCTCCTTGGTGCTCCCAGGGCCTCATCCTCCCCATGCTCTCATTGCATGTGACCTTTTGAATACATATTTTTGCTAGTAAATTGTGTTGTTGCTGTAGCCACAAGGAGCTGAGACTACAAGCAAGGGAGGAGGAGATGCCAGAGTGGCTCTTGTGCTGGTGCCGATTGCGTGGAGCCGGGGACCGAGGGACTTGTTAAAACCTGTCCTGCCAGGCTGAGAGCTCAGGAGGTGCTGGACGAGGGGGCACATGCAGGAGGGAAGGGAGCAGGGCTTTAACCCATTCCCTGCAGTGCTGTACTCCCCATCTGGCGAATGCAGCAGGGCTCTGATGGGCTCTGCTGCTGCCAGGCTCCGGCAGCCCCAGGGCTCTCTGCAGCAGGCAGAGCCTCCACGGGGTTAGTCGTGGGTATAAACTGTTTATTGTTTCCAAACACGTTTTATCTGAAATGCATTTCTTCTGCTAAAACAGTACTTGGCTTCCCAAGAGCTGCCTGGTCACCAGGTAACTAAAAGAAAGGAGCTGTGGATGCTGAACCCCATTCAGGGAGCTGAATGATTGCTAAATAAAGTTTTGAAGTGTTTTTCAAACATTTACTCTCTTCTGTATACCTTTTCTGCAACAAAAATGGCAGTATTATTTTCAGACAACATATATTGGTGGCAGTGACAGCAGGTTAGGGCTCCTGGGTGCTCCTGCCCTTTCCCATCCGTGTGGAAGAGCTCTGCCAGGGGCAGCTCCCAGCAAAGGCACCTCCCTCGCCTGCTCCGGGCTGCCCTCAGACAGCGTGTGGCTGAGGAAAGCACTCCCCGTGTTCAAGCAGCTGAAGGACTGCAATTAAAACCAGTGAAAAGAGTTCTGAAGTATAGAAAATTCTGATCTTCTCCAAAAAGTATTTGCCTTGCTTGAAAGCTAATGTTCTGCTTGAAGTCTGTTTTTATACGTCTCTTGGACTTGAATTATGGCACCTTAGTTATGGCCGGAGGCAATGAAGAAGTGTTATTCCTTTACAAAGAAGATGGAGAAATTCAGTTAAAAATAGATTATAAGGCAGGGCCGCCAGGCACAGGCATTCTTCTGCCTCTGCTGGATTTCTGGTTTCCATAGACCAAGGAGGAATTTGCTCACAGAACATATGGAATTTTTATATTACTCAGCATAATTAAGTGTAACTGGTTAAATGAGCGCAGTGACTGTGGAGGTCACTAGAACAGCCATTAACTTTTCTCTGCTAAGTGAAGTGGCAGTTGGCCAAAAAATCATTATCTTCCTCCACCCCTTTTTTTTTTTATAGCATTGTTACAGGGGAGGTTTAGCTTCTGTTGGGAAGGACGAGGAGAAGCCGTGGGCAACAGCGGAACGCCCCAGAGTGTCGTGGGACTTTGTTGTAGGGTCTGAAATCAGACCCAGGGCACCAGACCCAAGTGATCCGTGGAGCTGTTGCAGGTCCTGGTGCTGCCTGGAGCCGGTGCTGAGCTTTGTCTCAGGGGGAAGGAGTGCAGTGACACTGAACACCTCCCACCTCCCCGGGAAGAGCAACGGAGCTTGCTTAAAAAATGTGATCCGTGCAGCAGATGGAAACTTTTGATAACTCACAGATCAAAGCGAGGATTTCTTTCCTTGTGCTTTGACATATTAGTGAGTAGTCTCAAAATAGCATCACTCCTTCAAATCTCTGTTTGCCAGGCCAGTGCCACCCAGCCCTGTTGAAGAGGATGCTCTGGCTTCTTCCCCCACTACTCCTTCTGGCCCCCTCCTGCAGTGTCCGAGTGGCCCTGCCACCAGCCTAAGATCAAGGAACAGATTCAGCCAAAAATAAACCTCATTAAGGGCAACCAGAAGCACTCCTTAGCAGGAGCAGTTTCTCAGGGCAGGTCCCAATGCCCTGGGCACCGGCCCGGGCACCCATGGGCAGCGTTAGCCCTTCCCAGGAGAAGGGGTCCAGCAGCCTGAGGAGCAGATCCCACGGTCTGGCAAACATGAGCAGAGCCGGTATACGCAGATTGCCACCTAGTGGAATACGAAAACGGCCGTTCAGAACCTACTCAAGTGCTGTTGATGGGATGCTGATGAACTCTAAATACTGCTGCAAGGCTGCTCTGACATTATCATCTTCCCCTTCCCCTCGGCGCCTGTGACAGTGACCCTATCTCTGTGATCAACAGCCTTGGAGGTCAAATTGCACTTGCTCTGCTTTCTTTCGTTATTAATCTTGTATTTTAAATTTTCAGGATATTTTGGCCAGAAAGTAAAGCC
Source organism: Merops nubicus (assembly GCF_000691845.1). Taxonomy (NCBI): domain Eukaryota; kingdom Metazoa; phylum Chordata; class Aves; order Coraciiformes; family Meropidae; genus Merops; species Merops nubicus. The sequence goes on along the minus strand of NW_008621400.1, from coordinate 8,566 downwards.
ACAGAGTGACTTTGGGAAGAAGGTTCGTTGTTGGTACTGCTTCTCCTTGGCAAAAAACAGACTGAAGATCAGGGCTGCTCTGACCTTGCTCACACCTTACCCCGGGAGGTTTAGGGAACCCCCAGTAACCTTGGCAAAGCCCTCCTGCGTGTGGGCAGCAGGCACGCCCTGAGGACACGGCCCTTCCAAGCAGCCCTGAGCTTGGTGCTGGCGCCGGGTCAGGGCGTTGCTGCCCACCCTGGGCTGCCCCGTGGCCCTGGCAGTGCCATGCTGCAGGGGGGATCCCCTCCAGCCAGGAGAAGCAGGGGGTGCCCTGGGTGGGCCAGGCTGGCTCAGCAGCTCCCTGCACCCTCTGCCGTGGGAAGGACTCGTCTCCCCCAGTCCCAGCCTCGCCTGTGCCTCTGAGTCAGCCCCGCTCAGCCTTACGGTCAGAGGCTGTGACTCACCCACTGATACCATTAGTCTGCTGTAAGATAAGGAAAATGCCTTATGGAGCCTATTTATTTCCATTGCCTGTAAAGCCCCGAATGGTTTACTTGCACATCTACATCACTGTTATCTGTCTGATCAGGTGAATCCCACAGCAGAGGAGTAGAAATAAAGGCTGAAAACAGTGAGAAGCATTGAGAAGCACAGTAGTACAAATATAGCAGTCGAAAATAGATTGTTGGTTCAGAGAATGATGCAGATAAGTTGCTGATAATGGTGTAGATTAATGAGCAGAAGGTGAAGGTACACTTTTGTTCTGGTTTTCCTTTCCCAGCAGAACTGGGGACCTAGGCTGCAGTTCTGCAGTTTCTTGCTTAGTGGCCTCCAGACAAATCGTTGCCCTGCTCCACGTCCCAGTTTCTCCCTCTGTGATACAGAAATGATAATAATTAACTAGCATCTTTGTAAACTGGATTGGCTGAGACTGGCAAAAAAAGAAGACGTTTTACAGTAGGAGAAAACCAGAGCAGAATTCTAATCCATGAAGCTTTGCTGGCTTTCTAAGCTTCCTCAAGTGCTGCATCCGTGGGTGACTCCCGTGCTTGAAAGACAACACTCTGGCCAAGAGGCATCGTCTGAAGTTTTCCCACCTTGCTCAGCTGTGGGCTGTGAATAAAAGAAACTCAATGATAATAGAAAAAAGCTGCAAGGGCCCAAGCAGTGTGAAGACATCAGTGTTGGCAGCACTCCTGCACCGAGCGAGCCCATCTCTGCCCAGCCCGCTCCACGTGGCACGTCCAGGTACCAGGGTACCAGTCCCCCCACTTCTTGCAATGGTCATTCTGTTATACCATCAAATATGGGAATATATTTTGCATATTAAGGTTATACAAAAAAGAGAACAGAACCATAGCAACCAGACTAACAGAGCCGGATGGCAGCTAAACACCAAGCACACAGACATGAGAGTGAAGTGAGTTGTTTGGGGGATTGCACTTCAGGTTTCCATGGAAAAAAACTCCCATAGAACATACTTCCAGCTGAATGACTGTGTAAACCGAGGAGAGGTTTCAGAGCTTCAGCTTGGTGTTTTTGATGAGTATTATTTAGCTGCTGCCAGCACTTTCCCATTTCAAAATTTAGCTTAGCTGTATTTTCTCCAGGGTCTAGAATTCCACCTGTATTTGCTTTGAAAATAATGAAGGAACAAGAAATTGCCTCTGCAGTTATTCAGGCATGTGCTTAGCGATCCAGAGTGAAAACAAGCAAACAAATGTGCTGGAGGTAGAAGCTGCTTCTGAGCTACTTACAGCATGACAACATTGGTGTCTCCTCAGAAACTCCACGCACACCAGGAGCAGGCTGATGGCTTGTGCAGAGACACAACCCCAGCGAAACAGGAGCAAAGATCCCTATAAATCAGCAAAGCCAATTAATTACAGATTGTGGCAGAAAGAGAAGAACTGTTGTTGTACATTCCAGATGCTCCCAAGTGCCATGGTTCAAGGGGAATTCAGCAGAACTTAGGGAAGGTCCCTTCTCTCTTCAGGGAGGCATCACCTCCTCTCAGCAGTGCAGGGAAACATGACCGTGGGGAAGAGCAGCCTGGGCTATGCACAGAGAGGAATAACTCTGCAGTGGCAAGGAGAGGGGCCAGACGACTTTAAAGATTAGTTTTTTGTTTATTTTTTCCTTACCTGCAGTATTTAAAATCCTTTGGGATCTCCAGTGTATCAAACTCTGCTGAGATTCAGCCACTGAGATCCTCCAGGTCACTAAAATCAGTTTTCTCACCCAGCGCTGGAGTCCAGAGTCAAAATAAGGTATTGTGCAGCAGAATTAAGGTACTATTGAAAAACAATATTTTTCTTATCAACTTGACACCTCTTTCTGTCTGTGAGTGGCAGGAACTGTACAGCATAGCTAGAGTGTAATTTAGTGGCTAAGAGTCCTACTTAGTCTTTCTTTCCTGTGCCTTTCCTATCTGAAATAAGCTAGTTTGAATATCTTCATGCTACTCAAAATGGGTTAATTTTTTAATAGATTATGAATACTTTCCACATCCATACCTAATTGATGATGGAGAGAATAAGAAGGAATATTTGGTATGATGACTTAGCAGTTGCAAAAGTTAGGCTGATAGTGGCTTTTATTGCTCCTGTGACACAATTGGAAACAATTATTCTCGTAGCTCCCTGCCAGTTCCTCCTCCTCCTCTCCAGTCTTACTCACAGCTCCTCACCCTGCTGCTGGGGGTGTCTGGGGACACAGTGACACTGCTGCCTCCTCGCCAGGTGGATGGGTCACCCCAGCCTGAGACACAGGCAGCCTGGAGAAAGGGTGAGGTGAGACCCCTAATAAGAGTGCTCTCAGGCCCCAGGTATGACTGAAAGAGCCAGAGCTGTGTCTGCAGGAGTACAGATGTGCTGAGAGCTGGCAGATGTTGCTACAGCTGCTTGCCAGGCAGGGCTGGAAGGGTCCGTGCAGCTGGGGGTAAAGTCTCTGCTTTGGTCCCGGTTGCATACAAGGGGGGCAGGCTGGAGGAGGTGGGGAAGGATGAAAACCCCCCAGCCACATCCTCGTGAGTGGCACACACTCCCACATCCCCCCCGGTGGTCCAGGCTGGTCCATAGAGAAGCCACCTGCACTGGGAAGGCCCATCCCTGCATTCCCAGTTGGGACTGGAAAGGTGGACAAGAGCCAGAGCTCATAATAAGGGAAGATATCTGAGCACAAGCCACACACGCACCAAGTCAGATTTCATTCATATTGGACAATTTAAGAACTTTTTTCTTTGTCCACCTTTTTCCAATTTTGTCCTCCTGCTTTTTATTTGTAACCTGCACCAGACCATCTGTTCACAACCCCAGTCTGACTTTATGGCAAATCAATTTATGGCTTTCTCTGCTTTTTTTCCCTGCTAGTGAGGCTTTGCTGTGACGTCTGACGAGTGGGTCTGTAGCTCAGGAGAAGCTGCAGAGAGGGTCCTGCACCCTGGGAGCTGCTCCACGAGCAGTGAGCACCGTGTGAGTGCCCCCACCCATCACAGACCCAGTGTCCTGCTCTATGGCTCCTGTGCTGCCCTGAACCAGGTGACAATGGGCCAAACCTGCCACATCTAGATTTAGACCTAAGATGTGTCATTGTTGCAGATCTGCCTGTAGAAAAATTTCCTTGTAATTTATGGGAAAACTTTCAGTTTGACTGTGATGCCAGGAGACAACCCAGGTCTTCCTTTTTTTGTCATCCATTTCTCAACTCCCAATAAAGGGAACCTGCAGGAAAAAAACATAAATAAAAAAGTTAGTAGTTAGCTATTTGTGTGCACAGACAGAAGAGGTGTTATTCTCTTCATCCTGTATTCCCTAATTAAACCAATCTTCTTTTTTTTTTCCCAAGGTACAATTTTGATGTCTCGTAAAACTGGAAGGTACTGAATGCAAAAAATAGAAAAAAGAACCAAGGGTTGGGTTTTTTTGACCATTTATCTTCTGCATTCTGCCTCCTGGCAGGCAAGAGGCAGAAATCTGCCTGAAATTCCATTTTACTGGGATGAAAAGAGAAGCACTTGCTGGGTCGAATGGAGCCTTGCTCTGCACTTGGTGCAAGCCAAGCTGGGGGCTTTCTGTGGGCTCTACTGCACCCCTGAGCCACTTGGCCACTAGCCCTGGCCCTACCGATGGCCAGATGTTGCCTGGGAGCTTCCCAGGGCTGCACCCTGCAGCTGCACCCCCCAGCAGCCCAGGGTCCCGCTCCAGCCTGGCATCGTGCTGGGATTGGTACCCGATGGGGAGGGGAGCGAGGGGCTTCCAGGGCAGGAGCTTCCACGTATCACCACGGCCACTCTGAGGACTTAGTTATGCAGGGAAAAGCCAAGAAAATACTCCCAGCTCCAGGCTCTGACATTTAAACAACTTCATAGGCAGCCATCCCTGGCTACGGAGACAGATTTTCCCGTCTCTCCTCCTGCGTTTTTCATGATCATTTGTTAAGGATATTACGAGCTGCTATTTACCTCACTCTGAGGCTCTGAGACCTTTTGTGGCTTTATTCCCTCCCGGCGTTCTCCAAATAAATCACTGTATATCCACAACAGATCTTATGAGGAGTGATAGGAGTAGCACGTGGACCGTGTAATCCCATTCCGTAGACGTGTAAGTTTGAGGGATCTGCTGTAAAAGGTTGGCAGCAGCAGCTCCAGCAGCCCCTGGGCACGGCCACACCACGTCCTCCAGCCCTGCAGGGACCTCAGAGCCTCCTGAAGGCACCAGCAACTGGGGGGGAAACTACCACCAGCTGGTGTGTAGACAGAAGGAACATTTTCAGATTTAAACTCCACATTCACTCCAGGTCTGAGACAAAAGTAAGACTAGATTTGAGGCAGAATTAGGCCTTTTAAGCTCCATTAAAGCTCAGGCAGAACATTAAGATCTTCATACTTAGCACACGAGTTCAGATCACTTGATTGCTGCAAATTTATTCCAAATTAACAGCGGTGCGAAGGAGTGAAGAATTAATCCAATGAGGTGGGCTTGGAACAATCAATCATTTGTAATTATGATCTCCTTGTCTTTTGTCAATATGCATATTTAAGATGTGATTCTGATGCTTTATTCAGATATGACAGTGAAATCACCAGGGATTAAGAAGTGAAATGAGAGCCCTCTTCAATTTTAAAAAACCAAAACAATAAAGCCCCTCATGCAAACATTGATATTTACAGTGGATAATATTATTGAAACATTAAATAAGCAGAAAAACTACCCCATGGCATCAGAATTGTTAACTTGATTGTGTAAAAGGCACTAAATAAATGGATTCAGTCTAAAGACACCGAAAACAATTTAACAAGAAACATCTGGATGTCTCAAAGCCGTCAGTGCCATCTAAAACTGTGAAGTCTCAGCCTCCAGATCAAACCTAGAGAGTGAAGTACATCTAGATTAGATAAAAGGAGTTCGAGTAGTAGAATTCCAGAAGAGTGTAAATTACCCAGAGAAAACATTAAAGCCAGTTGCAGGTAATCAAGCAGAGGTTCCAAATCATTTCTCCTGAAATCCATACACGGGGAGTTCTTTTCCCACCTCAGATTATATCCACAGATCCAGCTTCATTCTTTTGCTGTTAAGGACAATACAACTGCTGTGGCTTTCACACACACAAAACATTATTAAACGATTTAATTGTTTTACTGAAGTGCACATTTTTAAGGGGAAAAGCACTGGACTGAGAACTTGCACAGGCAGATTTCAGGCTCAGCACAGTCCTTACCTTTAGCTGTGGGTACAAATGACGTTGCTCTGTTTTGCTTCTGCTGGTCCTGGCTGTCTTCAAACAACTCCCCACTCCTCCACGGACTGCTGCCCCTCCAGAATTAGCAATCCCATTTTATAACCCATTAACTGAACCCAGGCCAGTTCATTGCCAGATTTGTTTAACTCAGGGCTGGCTGCTGAAATCAGCAACCTGATTTGCAGAGGATGGAGCAAATATTCCTCCAAACAAGCCACAAGTCAAAGGAAAACAAGGACCCTCTTCTCCTGCGTTGTGTAATCCAGAAGCACTCAAAGACACCACGCTCAATGTACTTAAAGACCGAAGCAGACCCAAAATATTCAGTGGTGAAATTGCACGTCTGAAAGGCATTGAGAAGGTTAAAATACAGAGTGCTATTTTTATAGCACTCCAGTCTGATTATTTCAGCTTCTTCTCCAAATAACATCTCCGTGGATGATGACTGTAAATGTGGCCGTCAGGGAGAACTTGATACATGGCACTTTTAGTAAAGATGCTGAAAATATAAGCTGAGGTAAAGGAAGAGCCCTAAGTGATCAGTAAACAAAGCTGCAAACCAGACTAACACACGTTATGAATATATGAATAGATCTGAACAACAAGTAAAAGCAAAGTACAGAACTGTTACTTAGCAGGGAAGGGGAGCAAGTGCTGCACGAGGACAAGGAGGTTAATGTGCCCTTTTTATGCAAGCCCTCACCAAAACACCAGCTGCAACCAAATGCTTAAACCCTTAAAAGACTAAGACCATGTCTGGAAATGATGTGTCCGTAGAGGCTTTTTAAATGATACTGGAGGGTTCTCAGGGAGCTGGACAGAGCAATTGCTCAGCCACCTGCAGTCACCCTGAGAAGCTGTGCAGCAAGGGCAGGGGTGGGGCCACCCGTGCTGTGGTTCCTGGGGGACAAATGCAGCACTTTGGAAGAGGAGAACCTGAGGACCAAATGTTAATGCCTATAAGGAGGCTGGAAAATAGTTGTCAAGGGTTAGGGCTGGGCTGGCCACCAGACAAGTGACAGATGCTCTCTATTAACCCCTGTCCCTTCCCAGATCAGGGTCGATAATTAAAAGAATCAGTCTGTAAATACACAGAGGAAAATTGAGGTCGTAACAAACAGCCAATATGGGATTGTAAAAGAGGAAGCAGGTTAGGAAAACCTAGATATCTTCTTCCACAGGTCTCGTTAAAGAGGAGATATTGTGATTTACAAGAAACACAGCTCAGAAAAATGTACTACAAAGGTTGAAATGTGAGTATTAAATGGTGAGTGCATCACTTAAATGAACCCCACCCTCACTCTGCACTACTGACTATTTTAAAAGAGCTTGGGGGTGATATTTAAAGGTGGTGACAAGGTGGCAGGCATGGCCATCACTTTGGAGACAGGATTAGAGTTCACATGGATCTACATGAACTGGAGAAACGATCTGAATTGTTAAGATGGAACTCAGTCCAGTGCACAGCACTGTTTTAAAGAAGACATGTCAATGCCTCCAAACAAGGTGAGCAACCATGGGCTGAGGAGCATTTCTGGAGAAGGGGAGCTGGAGATTGCAGTGGAGAGTCAAACAGGCTTTGTACACAAAATGAGAAGAACGACAGGGGACATTAGAATGAGTTCACCATTATGTAAGAGGCTGCTGCCAAAAGGAAGAGAATAAGCTGTCTTTCATGTCTATTGTGGATAGAATAGTAATAATAAAGTGCATTAGAGGGAGGAAGAAATAGGAAGAAATAAGCCTGACATCATGAGCCATTTTCTAGTCATAAAGTTAGCAAAGCACTGACAAGGTGTTCAAGGGGGATTGTGCCATTTCCCTCCAGCTGGAGTTTCAAAGGACGGGTCAGACCTATGTGGAATGAGAAAATTTTGCCTTTACAACAGGTGATGGACTTCTCAGGGTCACAACCAGCCTGGCCTTCGACAGCCAAGAGCAAAGGAGGGTGTGGGAGCCTTCAAGGGGGGCACCAGAGAGGCAGCCACGGAGGGAACAAGGTGAGGGTGTCAACCCCACGGGGCATTAGAGAACTGGTGTAAGACTGGAGGGCTCTGTGCCCAGCCCCATGTGGGCCCTGCCCACTCTCCCAGGGCAGAGAAACAGGGTGTCACCGTTGGCTCCACGTGCACACCCCAGCCCCGTAACCCCAACCCCCAGGGAACAAATCTAAGTGCTCCCAGGAGGGTGATGAAATGGAGCATCCGTATGATTTTCAGAGATCAGTTTTCAGGCCTGACTTCAGGAAATCTGGATCCAGTTCCATGAGTGTGACCCCTAGATCCTCTGCTGAGCGTGCTGAGATGGTGACAAGGTCCCCAGGAGTCTGCTTCATGGTGTGCACAGGATCCCACCTGACTCTCCTGCACCCCTCTGTTCCAAAAGAGAAAACCTACTCTTTGTATCCTCAAGAAGAACATTTACATTTTCTCAAATCCCATCTGAAATGATTAAAGGTGACTCTGTACCTCACTGGCTCAGGGTTTTTAAAATAAACCAAAGGGGTATTTGGCAGAATTTGGCTAAGTGAGTCTGTGAGAAAGCAGAGTGACAAGTAACATGACATCTGCTGTTGGAATTAGCTGAGTGCAGACACTGCACTCTTTAGATCCCCACACCTTGCCTGAACCAGTAGGTTTTAATGGGAACAAAACACTAAAATGAGAAAATCATATGAATTTAAATGCTTCTGCCTGTGATTCTGTAAGGCAGCCACACTACCCACAGAGCCCTGCTGAAGTGCCAGCTCATCTTCTCCTATTTGCAATTAACATTTGAACTAGCTGCTAAAACAATCAGAAAATTGACTTATATTAATAAAATTAAGATTAAATAAAGAAAAAAA
>NW_008621399.1:2352-3007 GCF_000691845.1 Merops nubicus | reverse complement strand
GGGAAACCGACATGCTTTCCGCTCTGGTCTGAGCTCAGATCGGTCTGCCTGGTGTAGAGCTGTGCCCTGAAAGAGAAGGTTTAGCCGAGGTGTACTTGGTGCTTCCTGTCTGTTGCACGCTGAGCGTCCTCACGGGCAGCGGGGCTGGCTGGCACAGCGGGTGGCATGGGGGCAGGCTTCAGGTTCCCCAGCAGTGCCTCACACTGCCCTCCTGCCCACGGCCAGGGCTTGTGTGGGCACGGGCTAACACAGCAGCACACTCGCCGGGCTCAGCGGTGATGGCCAAGGAGACCTTCTGCAGGTCAGCAGCCAGCGAAACAGAAAAGCCTTTCATTCAAGCCAGCCAAGTTTTCAAGCACCTCCTGAAGGAGGAAGCCCTGGCAGGGCCAGGGCCAGCGCCAGCAGAGAGGTGTGCACGCACCTGCAGGAGCCTCCCCGTGGGCTCTGCAGCCCCACTCCTCACACGTGGGCAGTGCACCGTTCTTCTCCATTGGGCACACGAGGTACCACAGGAACTCCCATTTTTAAATGTTTCTGACCTAACTCCAGCTTTCATTTTCTTTCTTGCACTATTTTCAATAAATTGCAGAAGTTAATCTCTTTTGCTAGTGGAAATAACAAGCTGGATTCAGATCCAGACCATAATCCAGAACTA
>NW_008621399.1:0-2321 GCF_000691845.1 Merops nubicus | reverse complement strand
AAAGAGTGTTTCCCCAATATTACATGATTTACAGTGAGATCAGCTCTTGTCCCTGTTTGCCAGTGTTTTTCACGTTGTGCAAAGAATATTCAAAGACAGAATACAACGCTCTCCCATATCCAGAGGAAAGGGACAAACGTGGACTATAAGGCAAGCTATAAGTGAGGAATTTGACCACTGAAGCTGCAGTCTTGTATAGTCTGGAAAAGCTTTCTGGGTAGAAGGCAGGGCCACAGGTTAGACCTATTTCTGCAGCGGTCACACAAAGGCCAGCTGAGGTCAGGTCATCTGCAACAAGCAGATATTTCCATGCCGGAGCCCTGGGTAATGTGGTCCTGGCACATCCCTGTTCCAAACACATGGCCAATATTTGCTATTACAAATCATTTATTAAAGCTTGGCCAATCATAATAGCAAATTTGTATGCATGTGAAGATCTCTATATTTTGCCAAAAGTAGCTCATGCATGAAAAATATTACATAAACTTTCTGAACATATATCAAAATAAATATTACAAATTACAGGAAATATGCTAAAATTACTCCCATTAAAGTTTCAGGATTTGTTTAGGATTACTCTGATGGTTATAAAAGTGTCTCCTCTCATATTCTTTAGTCAAAGGAACAGCTTTGCCTTGGTCATTTTCTCCCCTTAAAACCATGCCAGATTATTCTTATATCCAGCAGAACTCCTAAAGGCACATCACGAAGTCTAGACATCTGCGCTTGTCCAGACCAAGTACAGTGCTGAGCTGGATCTCCCCAGGTCAGAAAAATCTTCTGTGCCAATTTTCCAGTGCTGATTGACACTGCCCCTCCATACTACACAGAGCTGAGCCTTCAAGCCACCACCTGCAGCGGTCAGCGAGTGTCTGCAAGTCATGCCAGCGCTTTAAAGGCAAGGTGTCGACACCCTTCACAGAGCACAATGACAGCAGGACTTGAACTTCCATTGTATGTGGCAAAGAGGGATGAAGTCAGGTCTTTGCTTCACTTGATGCCTGTCAGCTGGTCTTTGCTATGGCTCTGGCTGTACTCACTTCATAGCACGACAGCGACTGCGGTATCATGACAAGCTTATGGTGCTCATGGTCCTTCTTAAATCTGCCTTTTACTCTGCAGCACAGACATGGCAGGGCTTTGCCTCACAAACTAAGACATCTACATTCAGCTGTGAGCTGAACTGCACCCTTTGTAAAGCCTGATACAAATTTCTCCGCGTTAGTGGCAGTGTCCTTTGACTTCAGGGGGTTTGGGATTTTGCCCCAGTGCTGATGAAAATTACGTGATGTTCACAGCTTGAAAACCCATATACTACTAACAGTTATAGCTCACTTAAAGTCAATGAAAAAGTGTTTGAAAATGTTCAGTAAGTCTTAAATCTACCCTGACAGAAATAATTTGTTCAGCTCCGGTCAATCTTTCACAAGAAGTGATGCAGAGATAGTGGGAGCTGAAAGACAGGAAATGAAAATGATGACAGAGGCAGAAAAAGAGCAATAGGAAAAATTGGAACTGCCTAACTCAATGAAACAGGAAAGTTACACATTTTAGGATAATACTAACATGAACAAAAGAAATCAGTTTTTATATCACATTATCTCAGGCACTTTCTGCCTCATGATTTCATTGTAGCCAAGTATACATCAGGTTTCTGAGAGGGCTTAGGTATGGACAAACAAGGTTTAGATGAAGACACATAACATTAGAATGAGAAAAGAAAAAAACAATCCACTCCTTTTTTTAAAAATGATAAACTGTCATGTATCAGTCAAATTATTCCATAGCTGCATATTGCAGGACATTTTTGCTTCCCATAAAGCATCAATTACTTGTCATGGAAACACATTTCCTGCTGCCCCCACAGCCACTTTCTTAGAGAGAGTGCTGGAGGAGAAAGGAGTGAAGAAACCTACCCCCAAATGGTGCAGAACTGGTCAAGCAGACTTTGTGGGGGCCACCCCAGCAAGCTCCAACGGCACATAGCCTTGAGTAACCCCAGCTCACCACATCCCATTGCCTTCAGGCTCGCGTGGGTGGAAGGCTACCATGGAAAACTCTGGTGTGCCCAGAATAACTCAGCAGGGAGCCAGCACACAAAGTTTAAATAACTCACCTAAAGTCACTTCAAATCAACGGCAAACCTCGGGCTCCAGAAGGTCCCTATCTGCTGGTGTGCTTTTTAGCCAACGCCGCCGTACAAATGCAGCTAATAAAAGCGAGGGTGGCTCGGCGGCGGGTGTTCTCCCTAAACGCTCTCAGCTCTGCCGCTTCTCTCTCCTGGCCCGGTCCAGGCCGCACAGCGAGCACTCCCCCGTTTG
>NW_008621398.1:3534-8929 GCF_000691845.1 Merops nubicus | reverse complement strand
CGGGACGGGGATGCTCCGCGTCTGTGCCGTTTGTCGTCCCCGGAATCGTAAACTCGTAGAGCTGCGGGCTGGAAGGGCTCGTCTGGTCCTGCCCTTCTTGGGAGAGGCCCGCCCTAGGCAAGCCGGCCCAGCGGCCGGGCCTGCTGAATCCTGAACGTGTCCGGTGCTGGGGACTCCTCCGCTGCCCTGGGGAGGGGATTCCCATGGCTGACTGTTCTCCTTGTGAGGAATTCTCCACTTGTGCCCACTTGGATTCTCCCCAGGAGTAACGTGTACCTATCACCCCTCTAAAAATAGGAGTCTCCATCTTCTTTTAGCCACCCACTGGAACATGGTGAGAGGGTCTCCCCTCAGCCTTCTTTTCTCCGGGCTAAACAAACCCAGTTCTCTCGCATGGCAATGGCAGCTTCCCGGCCTTTGGATCGTCTTGGTGGCCCTTCTCTGGACCCCCTCCAGCCTATCCACATCTTCTGTGTACAGCGAGGATCAAAACTGGACACAATACTCCAGGTGTGACCTGCCCAGTGCTGAGCAGAGTGGGACAATGACTTCCTTATCCCTGCAAGTGATGCCCTTGTTGATACAACCCAGCATCCAGGTGGTTTTCTTTGCCTCAGCAGCAGCAGCACCCTGTTCACTCATACTGACCTTCTTGTCCACCAGGACCCCCAGGTCCTTTTCTGTAGAGCTGCGCTCCAGTCAAGTAGATCCTAGTCTGTGCTGCACTCCTGGATTATCCTGGTGATGTGCTTCTCATGCTCTTTGAACAGAAAACACATCACTGCTAGCAATGTAAGAGCCTAGACCTCCCAGAGCTGAGCGCGAGTGCCTGCGCTTCCCCCAGGACTGAGCACCCACCTCTGCTTTGCAGGGACCCAGCTACCATGTAGTCAAGCTCCCAACTTGGCTGGATAGGAGCATCTGCCAGCCCCCGAGCCTGGCTGTGCCTCCCTTTGCTCATAAAAGGTAAATTCAGTTTTCAGAAGTACAAATAAAGTTCCTTTTATTCAGACGTATGCAAGAAGTAAAAAGAACCACTTAGTGGTGGCTGTTGGCCATGCTGAAGTTAATGGAAATTAAATGGGCTGCCAAATACATGGCCATATTTTTTTCCCGTTGCTCAAATCTGATTCCCTTCTGAAGCAAACTCCCACGGGTACCCATGTGTACTGTTTTGCCTTTCACTGTGTCTTGAAAGTGTCAGAACTCGGCTGCTTGTGTGGGGCTGAGCTTAGATACAGACAATCCAAAACATTACACTATCAGTAATCTCATTTAAGTCACAGATGAGGACAGGATGTACCCTGAAACCACAGTGCTCAGTGCTGTGTCCTGGGGACCCTAACGCTCTGTCCCAGGAACCAGAAATTACCCCCTGCCTAGAAATGAGTGGGAAGGGGTCAACATACACATTGTTTAAAAATAGTACGTTGCCTGTAACAGAGAGAATTATTATTCCTGTGAACTACAAAAAGTGCTAGTGCAAGATTAAGCAGTGAAGGAAAAGATACTGAAAAAAAATAGTGGGGCTGTTGTTTGTCAGACTTAAAATATTTATCCTTGTGGTGTGTAGAACTGACCTAATGGGACACTCGTTAGCCTGCTGCCTACAGAAAAAGAGGTTTAAATGAGCCATGCTCAGCCAGATTGTGTTTTGGGGCATTTGTGTAGTTTTCCCAAACAACTCATAGACATAATAGCCGATTTCTGCCAAAGTTGACAGAGAGAGGCAGTTTCTAAAACTCAAATTTCTTAAAATGGGTTGGAGGAGAGACAAGAAGCCCCTCTCTAGGCATCCCAGCTGGGCACCTGCTGAGACTTTCCCTAGCATGATGTCTCAGCTGTGGGAAGAACTTCAAGGAAGCGTGAGCTCTTGTTGGACACCAGAGCTGATCAGCTAGGAGGGACAATCCTCTAGGAAACCCCATTTCACTTACCCTAGGGATTGTGGAGGTATTTATGTCATATCAAACCAAAGCTACTTTGGAAGAAAAAAGCAGATTTCATGAATCTTCACTCTAAAGCATCTTGGAATAAGAACAAAGCTTTTGAACCTCTCAAATTTGTGTGTTTTAATGAAAAGGGCTTGAGAGGTTTCCATTTAAATGATTCTCTATGTCAGTGTTCTGGATAGCATTTTGCTTTTATAAAGGTTTATTAATATTAGTTGACTTTATCTGAATGGTGCTTGTTTCATTACTAATTTGTAGAGGGATTCAAGGCTGGTGCACCTCACCCCTGATTAGTTTGTAAGCATTCAGAAACGCCCTGCAGCAGCGTTGTGCTCTGCCAGAGCTGCTGAGAGCCTGTCCTGCTGCTGTGGCACGGCTTGCCCGCACGGGGGGCACTGCCCTCCTCCCTTAGAGTGCTCTCCTCACCGGCACCTGGAGCAGGAGAGCTGCCTCAAGTTTACTCTCCAGACTGACGTGCTGACAGATTTGTTCCCTAGTCATGTGTTAATTGTTCTGGAAAGATAATCACTCCTGGATGCTTCGACCAGAGCAGCATGAACTAAATTAATTTCACAGATCTCAGTGAGAGAGCATATGGAAGAGGAAACACATTTATTTTAATCAAAGTTGATTTCAGTCACTAACACATTGTGTTATAGATGTTGCTCCCTCTCACTCCCACCCTGTGTACTCGGAAGCATCAAGAGGTGTGTGATACTTTCATACACACTTTTCTGCTAAAGCTTCATCCAGGCCCAGTTTAGTATTTCTGACAGAAATCTCTGCAAGCCACGTAAGAAGTTAAATTGTACTAGCATACGTTCCCACTCTTAGGATATACCAGTGCAATTTTTCTCCTGCATCTGCAGCTACTTTTAACTTTGGGGACTGAGAAGAGACAAGAGGAAACTGTAAACCCCAGTTTTATCATACTCTAAACATACCCTTGCAGTGAGAGTAGAGTGGGAAGAACATTTTGCTTTTAGTTTTGCAGAAATATGGAAATTCACAGGGAGAAATTTCAGCCCATTTTGACCTTCAGGTCAAAGTTTGGTACCTCTTTAAGCTCAAGGACTAACCTATGTAATTTTCCCTCTGCCTACATTTGATTCCTCTGCCTGAGCCTCAGAAATGGCTCTTCTGTATTAGCCACAAGTCAGGTCATGGCCATCTTTTCCAGGCCTAAGTCAGTTCCAATGCCAGCCAAACACCTTATGCTTTTTCATTTTTATTTTCTTTTATTAAGACTATGACTGTTTAATCTTCCTTAAAAATCCTGGGTCCAAAAGGGAAAACATTGCTCTGAGGCAGTGCCTCCCTGTATCTATTCAGCAGGTCCTTCCCTTTCCTCAGGGAAGAGCACAGTGAGATAGCTGTGGCCAGCCCCACAGCTGAGTGTGAGAACTGCCCTCCAGAGCCACGTGTGAGAGCAGCCACTGTGGTGCTGGGCCTGTCCCGTGAGAGGAGAGGCAGAACTGCTGCTCCTGGGGATCTCCCCCTGTGGACAGACAGTGCTGAGAGTGGCTGCACCTCCTTCTCTCCACGGCAGCTCCCGGGCAGGGACAGAAGCAGTGGCGTTGGTTCTGTGATATCAAACAGTGCCCTTCCTGCTCTGCTCTTGCCCGGCCCTGCCGAAACACCAACGCCTCTGGGGAATCCACTCCTGGAGCCTTCTGTCCTGCTGGAGTCAGCAGCTGTTTCACTCCAAATCCCAGCCTGAGGACGGAGTCTGACAGGGTCAGAGACTCCAGTTCCTCAGACGTGGGAGGAAACGCTCGATCCCGGCCCCTCTCCAGTGTGTGGTCTGTTAGGGGTGCCTGGGGTGGCTGGATGTGTCAGACGTGGGGGATACATACACTGGTGGGATATTGAGTTGTTGGTCGTTCTTGCTGCGTGGCGAAGCACCAGGCAGTTCCTGTTCCTGATTGGCATCTCCGTTACCTGTGCTCAGCAAACAGGTTGGCCCATGCTGCTTTTTGAGTAGAAGTGTGCACTCATCTTCACCTTCCCCACAATCCATCTAGTTACCCAGCCTGCTTTAGTGTGTGCTGCAGCTAATAGAAGAGCAGCTGCCACGGCTACTTGAGCACTACAAATACAGAGAAAGCTCTTCAGCTTTTAAGGAGGGGCTGGAGGCAGGTAATTAACCACAGTTTCATTCCTTCCACACAGACAAGCACACTGGGCATCCCTCTGGGTTTTGCTTTTATGAGCATGTATTTCAAGGATTGCAACACTGCTACCATTTCTGGGGACAGCAGGGGGGTGAGAAAAAGTGAGGCTGAGTGCTGCAACACTGAACAAAATCCTCTCTAGCCAATCCAGTTATAATTAAGCTGGCAACAATAAAGTGACCCTAAAAATAATAGCAGATTCATCTTTGGAGAGCTAGCTTCCTTCTCCTGCTTCTCTCTATTCTCTACACTGCTTCAAGAAAAGCACCTTTAATGCATCCAGGAGCAGGAGGGTGTTCATCAAAAGATTTTGCAACTTTCCTGAGCTCTTGGCTTTTTACATATTGCTGCATTGTTGTTTATGCACCTTGATATGCCCATCTTATATTTTTAAAGAATCCCTGACATTACAGAGCTATTTTAAAAATCACTTTTTTTTTTTTCAGGGTAAATCACATTCTCCTATGTAGCAGATTATTATTTATCTGTCAGCTCACACTAAGAGGTCTGATTTCTGCCCACTGACTTCACTGAGAAGTTCTCAGTTGCCTATAATGAGGGTAAAATTTGGTCCAAGAGTGTTAAATGATGTCTCCTCCAGCACAGAAGAGCATACCCAGGCTTTCAGCAGCATCACTGTATTTGCAAACACCAGGGAAATTCTTCTTCGGTCTCACTGAGCCATGACAACATGATAGTCCCTTAGAGCTATAGATTGGATTTCAGGACAGAAGTTGCTGCTACCAGCTAGTTTTAATTCTTGTAGAGAGAGGCAAAAATTCATCCAGAAGCTTGCTGCAAACCTGTGTGTGTCCTGGTTGTGCTGTAGGCCAAGGACTGCAGCCTCACTGTCTCAGTAATAAACACTCACCAGGAGAGCTGCTGGTATTGGTTTACAGGAGGGTATTTTCTCTCTGCACTCTCCTACGGCCCGTTCAGAGCTCTCTGAAATTCAAACAATTAGCAGTTGCTTTTTAAAGGATGGCAATCATTTTAAGTCGTGACAAAATTCTTCTGAAGCCAAAGTTGCACTTTCATTCATACTTCTACTGTTCCTCTCGTATATTTTAGTTCCTCGAGTTCCTCTAGTATATGTGTGTTTGGGGCTTTGGGCCAAGCATTGGTATAAATCAGAATAAATACTTGGCTGACTTAGTGGGTATCTTCCTCCAGCAATCTGTTGTAGCTCACAGTTTGGCCTCCTTTGCAGCTGCCATACCTGTTTCTTTTCCTGCCAGCTTTTTTTTGTGGGTTTGTTGGTTTTTTTTA
>NW_008621398.1:2942-3462 GCF_000691845.1 Merops nubicus | reverse complement strand
TCTAACACCATCCTTTGTGATTCCTCAACATTCTTTCCAGTCAAGAGTTTTCAAGTGAAATAGTTCTCTTGGCGTCTTCATAAAGTAACACTTTGAAGAGCAGCAGAGAGAAACCTAGAGGGAAGAGATTTCCCCCACATTTTGGGGTGCTTGTGTTTGCAGCCCTGGGTCATTTAGAGAATCTCTCAGCATGCACACTGCAGACCACCAGGAAAAAAAGGCAAAATGAGAAGCTATCTAGGTTGGCTACTGCAGTAGCACCACCGGCTGACCACTTTGAAAACTGTGCCCCAGGTCGCCCTGGTGAAAGGCTGAGCAGTGAGAGAAGAGTGGCAGTGCCCAGGCGGGCAGCGCGTCTGCGGGGCTCAGCGCCAGCTCCGCGAGGCTGGGGGGGCACCTGGGGCTGCTCCTGGGCCAGACCCTGCTGCAGGGCCAGCGTGGCAAAGGCCCCGTGGGAAGGGCCGCTGGGGGAGCTGCAGCGGGGGGTGAGGGACCCGAGTCGGGCCCAGGCCCTGTCCTC
>NW_008621398.1:0-2887 GCF_000691845.1 Merops nubicus | reverse complement strand
GAGGCGTGGCGCGGGCTGGGCCCCTCTGCCCACGGGCTGCAGCTCAGCTGGCACGGGACATGCAGGTCCTGCCCTTGGGAGAAAGCCCATCCCATTCCAAGCAGCAGGATGAATTCTGCTATGCTTCCCTTTGAAACTGGTTGTGTATAGGGTATACACAAGATAATTTTAAAGTAAGATTTTTCATTCCCAGCCTGCAAAAGATTCCATTTTCCAGCTGCTGGAAAACATCATGAGCTGATTCTGTAATGAACCCCCTCATGTAAGAACTGCCTCATTACCATTAAATGTTGCCAGCTCTTACGAGTTGTGTTCTGCTTCATGAAATCCAAAAAGAAACCCAATGTATTTAGGAGCTATTTCCCTGTTTTGAAGGGAACCGGAGTCTACCCTGGGACCCAAGCCAGATCCCTTACTCTTTAAATGAAGACAGATTGCCATGGTCTTATTTCAAAAGATGAAGAAAAAGTGCAATTTCTTTTTTTTTTTTCCTTTTTTTTTTTTTAAGGAAAAATAACTTGTGCTTTTTGTGTTTTTGAAGAACAGTGAATAAGCCCAGCAAAATTACACTATTGTATGCTCCCACTAGTAAAGTATTAACATTATAATCAATTTTGTCCCTTGGCACAAGGCAATAAAGGGCCAGAATCATTGTACCTAATTCTACATACCAGCTCCATAGGGTTCAATTCACTCCAAACCAAGATGGAGCTGTTTTGGAGGGACTAATGATGAGGTCTGGAGGATTTCTCCCTTCAGTTGTTAATTTGAATGTAATCCATGTCAGTGCTGACCACTTTAGGTCAGCTCTGTGTTGCCTAACTTCTGCAAGACAATGAGAATCTCTTCTGACTCGTGATGGGTGGTTACTGCAACTTCTCCCTTTTACGGGCAGCCTGAAGTACTGAGTAGGAAAAAGGAAATTTCTTTTTTTACCTAGAAAGGTACAGGCAGAGCAGTGCAACAGATTTGTCCTGTGTAAGAAATAGACTGGAATTTGATACAGGCTGCAAAAGTGCTTCAGAAAAATAAATTCACCCAGGAGAACATCATTCCTGAGCTGCGTACCTTCGGAGTGTCTGGGACATCTGCCTGGGAACACAGTATGCTGGATCGTAGCAGACAGGGTTACATGAGTGTTGGATTTAACTTGCAAATCTTTCCCAAAGGAGCTGGAGAATGGAAAAAAAATTAATGCTGTTGTGCATTTGTAATTTTCCATTGAAAACTGGTTGCTTCCAGCATGTCCTGGCAGATTTGAACAGACAAAAGGGTCAATTGAACAATGATTGTCTAAGTACAGAAATTAAGACATGAGAGTTTCCAGGAATTTATTTTATCTATTAAAATGCTGCTATGATTTTGGCTTCGAGAAAGGAAGTGCCTTAGAAGGATCAGAGGATTGTATCCCATGGCAAACGACCAAAACTGCGTGAGTTCAAAGATGCAAGGCTGTGTATTCAGTCTGTACAAGAGGGAGCAGGCAGCTGTGTCGTATTAAAAAGAAATAATTGGATCTATTTGATCTCCTAGGATTGTTCCCTTCATCCTCTATGCAAGGGAGCATTTTTGAATGCTGTGCCTTTTTTGACACTAGGCCTTCAGTGTTAAGGAGCCCTTCTTCTCCAGCATGAGCCCAGTTTGGCATCTGAGCTCTGTCACCTTGTGGCATGTTGTACCTGAGCAATAAGCTTCATCAAAGCAGGGTCCATGGAAAGAATGGTTGTAGCACTCTTGAAGTGCTATTTATGCTGTCAGTTCTCTTTCCATAACAGTTTTTAAATTGGGGATTTAAATTAAGCACTCACATTAGTCACTCTCAAACTAATCAGTGAATTGATTCCAGATCTGGCAGCCAGTCAGTGTTGATACAAGATCTGCTGCACGTATACTCCCAAATTTTGTTTGCACAGTATTTTATTGTAAATATAGAAGGGCAAATGCAGTTGTCAGTTATGAATTAAATCAAACCAGGATGAATGGAAGAACAAACCTGGTGTATATACCCTCAGCCACCTGCCAGTGTGGGCAAAACTACCCATGAGCTGACAGCAAGTACTTAATTGCTAGATCTTCTTGTAAATAAGTGTTCCTTTTCTTTATGCAAACATGAACCATGTTCATAATTTGATATTCTTTACATTATTAACAGCTTGGCAGGGAGTTCAGAAACTCAGCTGAAGAAAATATTTGGGAGAGCCCCCATATAGTTTATATTAAGATTCCATGCTTATGTTTTTGCCTTCCTATTTTACTAGAACGCTCCCATAATTGTGCATGTGTCAGGAAAGTCATGCTTTTCTTCTTCTCTGGGGCATTTCCATACTGTAAATATTCTGAAATACAATTTGAGTAACAAGAATCATAGAATCATAGAATGGTTTGGGTTGGAAGGGGCCTTAAAGATCATCTCGACCCAACCCACCTGCCCTGGGCAGGGACACCTCCCCCTAGAGCAGGGTGCTCCAAGCCCCTCCATCCTCCAGGGATGGGCGTCCCCCCCTTGTCAGCCCATTCCCGTGTCTCACCACACTCCTGGTAAAAACGGCTTCCTGACATCCAGCCGGGGCTCCCCCCTTTCTTTGGGTTGGAAGGGGCCTTAAAGATCATCTCGACCCAACCCACCTGCCCTGGGCAGGGACACCTCCCCCTAGAGCAGGGTGCTCCAAGCCCCTCCATCCTCCAGGGATGGGCGTCCCCCCCTTGTCAGCCCATTCCCGTGTCTCACCACACTCCTGGTAAAAACGGCTTCCTGACATCCAGCCGGGGCTCCCCCCTTTCGGTCTGGAGCTGCTGCCCCGTGCCCCTTCTCTGGGAAGGCTGGGCTCTGCTGTGGCTCGGGCAGGGGGCACCGCTTGCCGTGTGCCCGCCCAGCCGCTGCGCTGCT
>NW_008621397.1:0-249 GCF_000691845.1 Merops nubicus | reverse complement strand
CTGGCAGGGCCGGGCGGACCCAGGACTCACCCGGGCGATCTCAGCGTACGCCAGCCCCAGGATCCCTTCCCAGTTGGAGCCGTTGATGAAGAATTTGTCTGACTCTGTGATGGCAGCGATGTTGGCTCTGACGGTGACGTTGGGGCCGTGGGGGATGGTGACGAGGTCGGTGCCCAGCTCCCCTTCCCACTTGCCCTGGGTGTAGGGCACGTAGACGCCCTTCCGCAGGTCGCGGTAGGTGCTGGACCT
>NW_008621396.1:6761-6962 GCF_000691845.1 Merops nubicus | reverse complement strand
CCCCATGCTCCCCGCGCAGGGTGCTCCCTGCCCTGCACCCCCCTCTCCCTGCGCCCGCGGGACGGCCCCGCTCTGTCCCTCGGGAGAAGCTGAGCCTCTCGTCCGGGACACCGTGCGGCGTCCCCCTCTTCCAGCTCCGCCGGAGGGCTTGGGAGGGAGGTGCAGGGGAGCCTGTTGGGGCTGCAGATCTCCCGAAGCAGC
>NW_008621396.1:2263-6716 GCF_000691845.1 Merops nubicus | reverse complement strand
AGGTGGCAGGGCCCGACGGCTGCTCCTGGAGGACTGCGCCCCGCCGGCGCGAGGGGACGGCTCCTTCTGCTCCCTGACCCCCCGTGTCGTTGCAGACGGTGGCAGACTGCGTCCTCTACTACTACCTGACCAAGAAGAATGAGAATTACAAAAACCTGGTGAGAAGGAATTACCGGCGGCGTGGGAAGAGCCAGGTAAGAGCTGGAGGAGCGTGGAGTTGTCATCCCTCGGGCTAAGCTTCGTGCTTGCAGCTGCTCAGCAGCACTTTCTGTGAGCGCCCCAAATGCTGCTTTCCTCCCCTCCCCAGATGGAGATCTTGCTTTGCGGACTGTGATGGAGCTGTGGTTTTGCTCTGTGTAGCTTTTCAGAACATGCTGTTTTCTGGCAGTTGATGTTTGTCTGTCCCTGTGCCAAGGTCACAGTAGCTTTGAAAAAAGCAAACAACAAACCCAAGATGCTTGAAAAAGGGGATGGAGTGAATGCAGAAAACCTGGGCAGGCACTCTGAGTAGTGTGGGGTTGCCCATGCAGCCTGAGACTCTGTGCAGGAACCAAATGGGGCCTGTTTCTCTCTTCCCTCCTGAGATGGCTGGTGTGGTGACAGGGATGGGGGTCCTGGGATGGGGGATGCTCCTGCCTTGCAAAGCCTGCCCAGGGCTCTTCCCGCGGGCAAAGGTATGGGAAGAGAACAATGTGGTGGGAGTGACTTCTGGTGACGGCTTGAGCAGAG
The DNA here is from genome assembly GCF_000691845.1 of Merops nubicus. Taxonomy (NCBI): domain Eukaryota; kingdom Metazoa; phylum Chordata; class Aves; order Coraciiformes; family Meropidae; genus Merops; species Merops nubicus. The sequence continues at coordinate 5,987 of NW_008621396.1, read as the reverse complement.
GCGTATAAATCTTTCTGAAGTGCTGGAGGGCGTCTGAGGTCCCTGTGAGGGCTGGCAGACATGGTGCTGAAGCTGAAGGAGGCCCTTAACCCTTTGGCACCACAAGGTACCCAGGGACAGGTGACTGGATCAACCCTTGTCATTACCGTGGCCAAGATACAAACCTAGACATGACCATGCCAGTGTTGCTGCTGATACCACAACACCCAGGTACCAAGTGATGACCTTTTGGGCAGGTGCCTTGTCCCCACAAATGCTTTCAGACAAAGGAAGGTCCCGCTGGTGGATCCCCAGGTCCATGAAGTGAACGATTATCCACGTCATGAGGAGAGCGAGGTGACTGCACAGGGAGTATCTCTCCAGATAATGTGAGGATAGGGATGGAAAAACTGGCCTGGCCTGTGCCACCACTGACATCAGCAGTTCCTCATGCTGCATGGCCATAAAAAGCAGCACTTGGGTCTAGGTCCTGATTGGGAGGCAGATAGGTAGCCTCGCTCCAGTTCGATTTCTGCAGCATTAAGACATCAGAATAGTTAGCACATGACGAATGTCATGGACGGGGCCCAATTTTCCCTTCTTTTTTTCAGAGACATTAGAGATGGATAAAGCCCTATTAGATTATCCAGTCCCCCTCCCAGCAAACACAGGGTGGTTCCCTCCAGTACATTTTTATAGTGTTTACCATGGTCTGTTTTGTTAGATCACAGCAACTAGAACACGAGGCCACATTTGTTTCTTGTTAGCGGTGGAGACATTAGCACAGCTCATTCTGGTTTCAGTGTTAAGCTGAGCAAGTAACAAGTGTGGAGGGAGAGAGGCAATTTAACACTCTGCTCTGCATCTACAGACCTGCCCGTCCTGCACCCCACAGGTACTAGTTGTGTTTTGCTTTTTCAAAGCATCCAAAGCATCTCTAGCTGCAGAAGGTCCCACGACGCTTGTGCTCACTGCTGAGCCGGGTCCAGCCTGGGCAGTCGTGATCCTGGGCTGCTGTTGGGAGCCTCCTTCATGCCAGCCATTGGAAGCAGGGACCAGGTGCATCAACCATAATAAAGGCAGGGCTGTTTTTGCAAGTAAGGGACAAAAATATTTGTAAGTCACTAAGAGGCAGAGGCTGCCAGGCTGCGAGCAGAGCAGGTTCCACCTCTGCTGGAGTGGAGCTCAACCAGAACATTGTGGATCCTGAAAGAAGAGTCAGATCTATGATTTTGGGGAGGGGAAGTGAAGCAGTGATTATTTCCCGTGGCTGTTGGATGCTCAGGTGGAACGTTCAGACAAACTCAGAGAGCCAAGGGCTGGCTGCACAAATAGCAGTGGGAGAGAGGTGCAGAACAAGAGTTGCTCTCTATGACCCGGCCTGGAGCAGCTTAGGGGGGTCTCAAGGTGCCCACTCGGTGCTGTGATCCCTCCAGTGCCTCCACAGGTGTGTTCCCTGGGCAGCTGCCTGTGGAGGGGCACTGGCAGAGCGTGTGTGCAGGCCTGGAAGGACATGTGCTGTGGGGGGGGGACACAGCAGGGGCTGGCAGGGCGGCGTGGCTGGGTCTGTGGGTCTGCACCACACTGGGAGGCTCTGCTGGGGAGACAGCCCTGTTAGGGTGGGCTTTCCAGGCACCAAAGGGAGTAATGTTTTGTAGAAGTCCTGCTAGGTGCTGGAGAGAGTGGTGGAGCATCTTTTGCAGCCTGGAGCCCCTCTTTGAGGAGGCAAGGTCTCCTCTGAGGGTGGTGCTGATAGGACCTGCTTTTCCAGGCCAGGCTTGGACAATATGGGGCTGTGCAGACCAGCACAGGAGAGGTTAGATACTGGCATATATCTCATCACAAGAAAGGCATGGACCTGTTGGAGCAGGTCTGGAGGAGGGCCACAAAAATGGTCAGAGGGCTGGAGCACCTCTGCTTTGAAGAAAGGCTGAGTTGAGGTTCTTCAGCTTGGAGAAGAGAAGGCTCTGGGGAGACCTTGTGGTGGCCATCCAGTACTTCAAGGAGAGCTACAAAGAAGATGGGGATATTTTTAGCAGGGCCTGTTGCAACAGGACAAGAGGTGATGGTTTGAAATGAGAAGAGGGGAGATTTAGACTAGATAGATGGAATAAATTTTTTACACTGAGGGTGGTGAGACCCTGTCCCAGCTTGGCCAGAGAGGGGATTGATGCCCAATCCCTGGAACTATCCCAGGGGAGGTTGGCCAGGACACTGAGGAACCTGCTCTAGTTGCAGATGTCCCTGGTCAGTGCAGGGGGGTTGGACTAGATGACCTTTAAAGGTCCCTTCCAACCCATTCTGCGATGATTAAATCTGGAGTGATGCTCTTGGTGGGATTTTTGCTTAGTGAGACCTTCAGAAGCAGGTTAAAGTCTGCCTGTGCCTGCAGAAAGTGTGCTCATTTGGGAGTTACCCACCCTAGAGGCTCAGCTGGCACCTTGGCTGTGGATCCTCCCTGCTTGTTCCCAGGGGGTCCCGGATTATTTCTAACCCCGTGCAGGTCCCTCATCCCTTGTGCAGAGTTGGGGCTGTGGCTGGGGAGCAGCAGTGCTGGACTGTCCTGCTGCCAGGGGCTCTGCCTTCCCCTGCCCAGTCTCAGTCACCAGGGAGGGTGATGGGCTGAAGGACAGGAGACATGTGGGACAGTGTGGGGGTGGGCAGTGTGCAGGGGGGAGATGGGGCTGCAAACACCATTCCTGCAGCCCTGGGAGACGTGGCCCTGACTCCTGGTGCTGCCTGTGCTCCCAGCAGAGGTTCTGCTGCTGGTAAGGGCTCAAGAAGTTAAACACCCAAAGTGAGATTTGCTTGATTTAGAGGAGAAGAGGAGAGGCTGACTTTTCTGTCAGATGGGAGGAGCAGTTGAGGTCTGATACAAACAGCCTTTCAAGTGGCCCTATGCTCCTTTCTCTCTCCTTTTCTCACGGAGAGGTTGGTGGTCTTATTTTCTCTTGGAGTCTGCGGGGAGCTTGAGAGCAGAGTGGAGATAATTACACGTAGAAATAAAGCTGCTCCGGTGTCAAGATTATCATTGTGGCCTACTTATTAAAAGTCCATTAAAAAATAAGAATCCCACTGCTCCCTGGCTGATGGTCCCCTGGCAAAGGATATTCCTCATAAAGCTGCTACTTACTGCTCAAAATCTCCTGCCAGGAGCGGGGACTTCACGTGCTTTTGCTTCCAGTTTGTCAGAAGAGGCAGGGCGCACGCTCCCAGATGGATCAGCATCCATCAAGTGCAGGCTCTTGAGATGGAAGATCCTTTCTAAAATAATCCTCTGTGTTCAGGTATGGAAAATGCCATTTAACCCTGTGAGGAGGGAATCAATGGGAAGAGGAATAACTTCCAGGTGTCTAATATCTCATTGGAGAGAAAAAAAAAAAAAGAGAAGAATAACGTTTGAGTTGTGGTAAAATGATCCGATCCAATATTCAACGTACAGTAATAAGCATAAATTTGCATGAGCCTGTAATGAAAGGCCCTTCTGCTGATGTGTTGCCTGGGGAGCTGTCATAGTTGATCTTTGGGGTATCATTGATGAACACCCCTAATTCTGTAGTGGGAGGCTCCAAAGATGAAGCAGGGCAATTAGGGCCACGTGCTTGGCTCTTGGGCTGTTAGCAGGGCTGTGGCACCACCAGCGTGGGGCTGGAACTGTCCCGCAGGAGGAAGGACTCTGTTCCAGCAGAGAGATTCCTTGTGAAGTGGGGGGTCATTCCAGAATAAATACACTTGGACTTTGGAG
>NW_008621396.1:1791-2215 GCF_000691845.1 Merops nubicus | reverse complement strand
TTCCCGGCGAGTCCCCGCTGGGAGAAGCCACAGACAGGGCCGGGGGCTGGTGCCCATCCCACCGGGCAGAGCTGATGATGGGTCCCTGACGGGCTGCTGGAGGTGCTGCCCACCCACCCTGGGGGTGACATGGGGGGGATGAAGTCGGGTGTCACTGCCACTGCCAGTCCCCCTGGTGAAGGGAAGCTGGGTGCTGGCACTGACGCTTTCGAGGGCTCGCCCCGTGGCACCCGAGGGAAGCGGAGCTGCCCGGGGCCCCTTCCTCCCCCGGGAGCGGTGCTGCTGGGGCGGGTGCCCAACGGCCATTCCCAGGCCCACCCTCCTCCCTGCCCCGTGCCAAAACCCAAATGGAATCATCCGTCCCGCCGGCTGCCCCGCCCTCCCCGCACACAAACCGCTCCCCTTGCTGACGGGAGGAACGGCC
>NW_008621396.1:292-1616 GCF_000691845.1 Merops nubicus | reverse complement strand
CAAACAGCCCAGCCTCGTCGTGCCACCGCCTCTGCCCCTCAGCGAGGAGCAGGAGCAGAGCTCTGCAAACAACCTCTCACCCGCACGCCGCCCGTGCCCCCGCGCCGCTGACCGGGGCAGCTAACGAGATGAACGATAGCCATTTCTGGGAAGCCTTTGATTTGCATCCGTCCAGGGAGTGGCTCCTCCTTGGTGACAAAGGGCTTGACAACTTTTCTTTCAGGTGCAGGGAGATGCTTGTAGTAAAATCCTGGTTTAGTAAGGCAGCACGTCGTACAGAAACAGCCCTGGATGTGGCCAGTGAACTTTGCGGCCACAAATACCAAGAAATTATTCAGGCATTTAAGCCTGTGCTGACTTGAGTGCTGTATTTTATAGAGTACTGAAATGCTCTGTGGAGCGGGCGGTCTGTGGTGGAGCAGTTTGTGTGGTTGGAAATGATGCCTGGGATGTGAGTGGTGGGGTGTGGGTTCATCCTCTGCTGCTGGGGTGTTGCTGTGAGGTGGACCCTTCTCGCTGTCCTGCCCCTTGGCACATCGTGTGTAGGCTGGGCCAGGTCAGTTCAGTGCTGGGACACAAAAGAGATTGAATGTAGCTTATTTTCTGGACAGGTCTGCATTGTGATAGCACTAGGGAAACCTGTGTAGCCAGGGTGAGGCTGCAGGACCCAAGAGAAGTCATCAAACCTGGTCAAGAAACCATGGTCCTAGTCCTGCTCAAGTGCAGCCTTACAGGAAGAAATGTCTCACAGAGTTTATCCCATGGGTGCTCATGTGTGTGCAGCTTGGCGCAGGCTCTTGCTCTTTAAATTGTAGCCAAAAAAATCCAGGCAAGACCAGCTAACCCCCAGAATCTTCAAAAGTGGTCCAAAAGCATCCTCATGGAAAGCAGAGGGCATCCCATGAGCATGGAGGGTCATGCTGGAGGCTGTTCAGAGGCATCAGGCCTTGCTCAGCGGCTGGCAGTGTACAACTAGGAAAGAAATGGGTTTCCATCAGGAGAAGTGGTTGTTTCTCAGCAGACACACTTTTCTTGGACTTTTACGATAGATTGGCGTGGGTCGGGCACCTCCCAGCTCACAGGGCAGCCTGACAGCAGTAGTGGGAGGACCCTGGGCGAGGGCGAGGGCTCTGCAGCCCATCCTGTGCATCACTAAGTGCTCTCCCAGGACCCATGTTTGCCCCCGTGCCCCAAAATAGGAACATCCACCTGCCCTCTGCGGGGTGCCGAGGTTGCCAGGTACTGAGCGTGTGGTTGGGGCTGGCACCCAGGGGGTGGCACCCAGGAGCTGTCGCTGCCCTGTCACGGGAGAGGGAGGCAGGCA
>NW_008621396.1:0-248 GCF_000691845.1 Merops nubicus | reverse complement strand
CAGCCTGGGCTCCCGCCGCCCCCAGGCCCTGCTCCCCAGGTGTGCCCCGTAAGGTGCGCCGTGCCCGTTGCCTCTCCCGCAGCCCCAGCGCCCCTCCAGGCAGCGGCGCCGGGCACACACAATGGAAACTCGCATTCCTGAACTCCCAGCTGCACTTTTGGGGGCGATTAAAGGCGAACGGCGTGGCCATATTTGGGAAAAGAATCGGAGGACGGGTTGCCAAGGGAGGATGGCTGCGCGGTCCCCGG
>NW_008621395.1:9148-9618 GCF_000691845.1 Merops nubicus | reverse complement strand
GGCGGTGGAGGGACCACCAGGCAGAAGTTAGCAGTGCCTGAGGCTCACTTCTGCTGGCTTTGGGCTTTCTGCAGCACTCCTGGTGCAGCAACGTGCCACCAAAGGCCACTGGCACCCCCAGAAGGTGCCATGAGCCCCCTGCCACCCTGCACGGCCCCACCTCGCTACCTGCTCCTATGGAGAAGGGCCAAAGCAGAGGCAGTGATGCTGAAAGCTGCCTCAACTCCCACCACGACTTCTAGAGTCTCCAGGAGAGCTTCAGAGGAGGATGCTCCAAGAGCATCCCATGCTACCAGCATCCCTCACCACCCAGGGAGATGGTTTTGGGCACTGGCCTCCGACCTCCACAGGTGACAGCAGAGGCAATCTGCTGAGCTGCAAACAGCCACTTACTCTTCTCTCCTCACGCTCCTCCTCCTCAGTCTCCTACATCCACAGGCAATGTCCAGGGTTGGTGTGCACAAGCCATG
>NW_008621395.1:0-9117 GCF_000691845.1 Merops nubicus | reverse complement strand
TTCCCTGCTGTTTTGGGTCACGGGGGGTGGATGCTGCACAGCTTAGCTCCAGATGAGTGGTGAGAGGGAAGCTCTGTGGACTCCCTGGCCAGAGCCTGCCCTCAGTGGGCTCCCTTTGCTCAAGGACAGACACCAGACACTGATGGCACGTGGCCATCACTGCCTGCCAAGGCTGCCCACCCTTCTGCTGCCAAAATCCCACACCTGTATGGGACATTGCCCCTTCTGCCCTTCTGGGGGCTCTCTCCCCACTCCCCAGGCACAGCCTAGCACTGGAAATGGGAAGCTTGCATGATCTCCTGCCAGAACACAACAGTTTGATCCAAACAAGAGTGAGGTGCCTTCTCCAGGCAGTGGCACAGCAACCTGGCTGGGCCTGCACTCCCTGCACAGGGCAGCAGAGAACAGCTCAGGAGGTTTGGTTCCCCACCCACAGGGCAGGACGTTGGCTTTGCACAGGGAGAGGAACTCATCGACAGTTCCTCCAAATCCCTGGGCTTCCTTTGGGACTTCAGCATCCCACTTCTTGGGCTGACTCAGCCGTGACTAGCTGGTGAGATGTGATGCTGGTACAGCCCGAGGTCTGCCCGAGGGCTGGCACACCAGGACACCTCTGCCCCACCAGGCACAGTGCTGAGCAGCTCCTCAGGGGAACAGGCACTCGTCTGCCTCCGTGAGGAGCTCAGCACAGAGCAGACAGCCTGACAGAGCAGCTGAGGACACCCACATCTTGGGCAAGTGATGAATTTGGGTGTATCGACCCAACCAAACTTTTCCATGTGTTTTCACACCAGGTTTGGGAGCTGGGCAATAGAATCAGAATTGTTTTGGTTGGAAGAGACCTTTAAGATCAAGTCCAGCCATTAACCCAGCACTTCCAGCTCATCACTAAACCACGTCCTTCAGCACCACATCTACATGGCTTCTAAACCCCTCCAGGGATGGGGACTCCACCACTGCCCTGGGCAGCCTGACACAGCCCTGCATAACCCGCTCAGGGAAGAAATTTCTTCACAACTTAAACCTCCCCTGGCACAACTTGAGGCTGTTTCCTCTTCTCCTATCACTTTTTCCTTGGGAGAAAAGACCAACCCTCACTTAGCTCCAACCTCCAGGGAGTTGTTGAGAGCCAGAAGGTCTCCCCTGAGCCTCCTTTGCTCCAGGCTCAGCACCCCCAGCTCCCTGATGTGCTGAGGTTGGGTGATGCTGCAGAGAAGAAGCCAAAGGCTTTTGCACTGGTAAGAGGATGAGCTCACCCAGCTGCCTGGAAACAATGTCTGACAGCCCTGGGACATGCTGCTGCAGCTCTAGATAAGTTGATCCTGAGATCCTGAGTGGTTCAGAGAACCTGAACCATTCCTCCCCATGCCACAGCACACATCAGCACGAGCTGCCTCTTGGTAGATGAGGACCCTGATGCCATAAAGGAGAGATGGGCCAGAGCTGCAAAGCCCTGATAACCACAACCTGGGTCAGCACTGACACTGGCACAGCACGTCCAGCCAGCCCTGGTGACCAGGGGCTCAGGGAAGGGACTTTGCCACAGCAAACCTCTTGGTGGTTGCCAATGTTTGTCACACACTGGGAGACATAAGCAGCACTTCAAAGCTTGTCAATGAGAGCAGCTTTGCCAGGCCTGGCTCTTGAGAAGCCTGGCAGATGCAGGCACTCAGACTGATGCTGGGCTGGATTCCCTGGGAAGGACCCAGTTGGAGCCTGCAGGCCCTGGCTCTGCAGCAAGGGGCTGGGCAGAGCAGACAGGATCCTCTATTTAAAGTGTGACAACGGGGTCACAAAAAACTTCCGCCAGCAAACCCACTCTGATACCCACAGCTAATTATAGCTGGCATTATCAGGCTGCATTACAATTAGCAAGTCGGTGGCTCGTCTCTATTTCTGACCTGCGACACAAGGCGGGGAGGTGCCCGCAAGGAGGAGGAGGAGGAGGAAGCAGGGGCAGAAGGACGGAGATACCTCCCGAGCCTGGTAAATGAGCACCACAGCTGCTTCCGAGAGCTGGGGGAAAGCAGGGCTGGTTTGGAAGGTGTTCATGAAAAAGGCCAAGGGAAGAAACACAACATCCCCTGAGCACAACCTCCACCAGCACCCCGGGCAGCCTGGGGACCCCGCTGCCCACCCGCTGCCCACCCGCTGCCACGAGACCTGCCGGCACCCTTCGGCCGTGCTCCGGGCTCCCACCAGAGCTGCCAGGACCTGTGTCTCTGAGCACAGCCCCGGGCCGACTTTTCAGAGCTATTTAGAGGCCAGATTAAAGCAGCACACAGGAAGAAACCCAACCTCACGTCCGACCTGCATTTCCCAAAGCCCACTCCTGCTGGCCTGCCCAGCCTTCGCTGCCAGAGCAGCTGCCACCCGACAGCAGAGGCAAAGGAAATCAGCAGCCCGCCCTGGAAGTGGATGGCATTTTTAGAACTTTTTTCTTGTTTTCTTTGAAAACCAGAGTTTTGTCAAACTTACAACATTTGCTGCAAAGAATTTGATTCCCATCCAAGCAGAAGGAACCATCTGACGAGTCCCAAATTAAAATGTTCCTTTGTTTTGGCTTTCAAACATTGTATTTTAATACCCATGTAGACTCGGAATGGAAGGTAAATTTGCATGTCCTTCCCCTAAAAATTCTCTGCCAAAACAGTGATTTTACTCATTTGCATTTGGACAATGACAACTGTCCCCCCTCTGACCGACAGCTGTCCGGGTGGGAACAGAGATGCTGGGCACGTGTGCCCACAGCCTGGAGAGTCACCCCCTGCTGCCGGGGGGGCTGGGACCTGCACCAGCCTTTTCTCCCCTCCTGGGCACCATCCTGGAGACACAGTCCTGCATGAGCTCGTCCCCATGTGGGTATCAGCCTGGCAGCACCCCAGGGGCCAGCACAGCGAGGAGGCCACGGGACAGGCTGGGGGACCCCACACCCACCGGTATGAACGTGCCCCATGAACAGGGCTGCAGAACTCCAGAAGAGGTGGGATCCTGAAGACAACACAGAGATGACCTGGAGGTGTCCTCCCTCTCCAGACTCTAAGTAATATTTAGGCCAGGATCTCCATGCCTGCCACCCTGTCACACTGAGATCCTGTTCTCTCCATTTGGTGCTGTAAAACAGCTTCAAAAAAATATGTAAGCAAAGATCTTTTCCTGACCACCTTCCACACACCCTGCCCCTGCCAAGCACCATTTCACGAGCAGCCATGCACCAGGATGCTTCACCCCCATGATTAGCTTAAGCTACTTTAAAAACAAAAGTCCAGCTATCTACAGACAACAATCAAATAAAATTTAACAAAATCAAACGGGTGAAAATCCCTCTCCTTGGGCAAAATCTCCATCCTTCTGCATATTTCTCAGCATTCTATCATTTCCCTTTACTATTGTTTTTAATGAAGATATTACTCCTTCCTGAGCAGCAGGACAGAGCTTGGGCTCTTTTGACCAGGCTGTGACTGTCCTTGAGCAGAGAAACATGCAGACCTGCTCCCATTTTGCCAGGGCACAGGAGAGCTCCACGCAGACCCCTGGGAGCTCATTTTCAAAATGCATAAATCTGGGTATTTTTCTCTTCCCTGCGTCCCCAGTTCTTCCCAGTTCAGTGAAAACCCCTCTCCACGATGTCCTTGCCCGTTAGCATCTCCCTCTTTGCCCAGCAACGGGGAGGCAGGACACGAACCCTCCAGGCAGCCCACAGCTCAGCCAAACGGCCTCCCAGGCCAGAACTCCCCTCGGGAAGGCACGGCAGGAATTCACAGAGGTGCCTCTTGCCAGAGGGGGAAAACGGGAGGGGAGCAGAGCCCCGGGTGAGCCTCCAGCACGGGCAGCTCCAGGCACCTCGTCTGCCCCACACCGGGACGCGCCGCGGAGCTCCGAGGGACCCGACGGGACCCTGCACAAGAAAAACATTCCTGCCTGCAAAGCATGAAACCCCAAAAGTTTATGGGAAACCACTGTCTTCGGGATGTCTGCATATCTTCAGGCATCCTGGGAGCTGTAGTTCAAAGAAACCAAGGAAAAGCAAGCGGCCGATAATGGTGGTTTCTGGATGGAGGTTGTGTGACTATTGGCTCCCACATGAAAGCCTCAATTTCTGGGATGTGGAGCCTGTTTCTGCAGCCAAGAGAGGGGAGAGGAGAGAAGAGGAGAGAAGAGGAGAGAAGAGGAGAGCTCCTCGGAGCCTGGGGCAGGAGGGACTCCAGCAGGGAGGTGAGGAAGAGGAGAGGCACTCGCCGCCCTCGGGGAAGAGCCCTGCTCCACCTGAGCAACCCCAAAGCCAAGTGCTGCTGAGTGCCAGAGGGACGTGCTGCAGCAGGAGCCAACTGGGACAGGCCACAGCCACCTCCAGGGCCAGGACCCTCGCTGTGGCCTGTCAGAGGCGTGCTCCCCAGGAGGAACCTCAGCAGCCAGCACCCGGCTGAGGGCCTGAGCATGGGGAAGGGGTTCTCCTCCAGGCCAGGCTGAGAGGATCCAGCACAATGGATTTCAGCTGGTCCTGTGGCAATCACAGGACACCAGTCTGGGCTGCATGGCCTCACCTACGAGCTAAAGTGTCTGTGCCTCAGCTTCCCCATTAACTCTTTTATTACCCACCTATTCTAAGGGCTGCAGGGACCAGCCTGTGCTATTTTAACACTCACAGGCAGCTGAGGTTCTCAGAAGCCAGCTGTCTAACACCACACCATGCCCAGCACGATACAATCATGACAAGGCCCATTTCCTCATCCCCCACAATGGACCGTCGTGACAACCAAGCCAGCAAAAAGCATTTTATTCCAACACAGGAGCCCCTTCATGCAAGAGCATCACCTCCCAGCAGGAGAAACAGCAGCACTCAATGTCCTCCAGCTGAGGCACTGCCCATCAGCAGAGCTCCTGCATCTAAAATGCCTTCATGCATCACCACACTGAGGGCAGTGGTAGGGGATAGAGATGTGAGAGGGACACATCTCACCCTGGAGTGATGCAGGAGGTGAGACACTTTCATTTCCAACTAAGGAATCCTGCAGTAAAGACCACAACCACTGGACAAAGCCAATGCCATGGCAGGTGACCTTCTCACTATCTGCCTTTCCTTATGGGCTTGGGCTTCACACGCCAGCCCACAAGACTGCTCTGTGGTTGTGCAAGATCCTCTCCACAAAACCTGCCCACCAACACAACCACGACACAGAACCAAACCCACGACCTGAGACTTTGCACCAGCTGACTTAAAGCCCCACCGTGGTGTGCGCTGCAGGGCTGGCTGCTGGGAGCCCAAAGGCTTCAAACAGGGTTTCAGACACTTAGAAAGCAATCAGCCAGCAATGAAAGATAAACCCAGGAGGGTTTGTCCTCGGAGAAAACCTGTAGCCCTGAAGAATCAAGGAGAGGTGGATTATTCAGGCTGGCAATAGCAGCATGGCTGCTTTCCAGGCATCTTGTCCTCCCCCTCCATCCTCCAGCCCAGAGCACGTCACAGGTTGTTACCAAAACCACACCTCAGTGCCCAGCACATGCTGCCTGTGGGGTGGGGGCACCACAGGAGGTAGGTCCCCCAGGACACAGCACCCACCACACCTCATTGCAGCTCCATCCAGGCTGTCACAGAGCGAGTGCTTTCCAACTTCTCCGAGCAAACAGAGCTGAGTTTCTGGAGGCTCTGCAGAAAGATGCCTCCTTTTTGCAGAGCTGCTTCCCCTGCTCTGGAGGAGAACAGTGGTTGGAGATGTTTCTGGGCCACTTGTGCTTTTCACACCCAGTGGAAAAGGTACCCTGAAATGGTCAAGGTCACAACAAGTAAGATGGAAGACCTCATCTCCAAGATTTAGGGCATCACACTGGTGCCTCTTGCTTCCTTTCCCTTGACTGCCCAACTCACACAGCACTCCTGATCTTCCCTTGAACTAGATCCCAGATTTACTGAAACCAGGCAGTGGACACAGGCTCTTCCCTGCTCCAAGATGACTCAGCCCCACCTGGTACACACCCCTTCTCCGTGGGGAAGGGTCCCACCAGGCAGGTTGTCTCCTGACTCTCCCCAAAGCAGCAGAAGGGTCCCTACCCCATGGGCCCTCGGGATGGGGCTGTGCCTCCAACACCCACAGGACCAGCACCTAGGATGCAATGCTGGCACTGCTTCCACCCCCTCAAGGGAGAACGTTTGGAGCCTGGTCTTGCAATGGTTGTCCCTGCTTGCTTCAAACTTCAGTCTGGTCTCCTCAGCGTGTTCCACACACCAACAAAAACCCAACTGAGGAAGATGATGGGGGCTGCAGGAGCAGAGCAGATGCTCAGAAACCATAACCACTCCCCAGCACACGCCTCCAAAACCCATCCGTGGTGCACAGATCTCTTGCACCTTGGAAGCATAGCATGGTTTGGGTTGGAAGGGACCCTTAAAGGTCATCTAGTGCAACCCCCCTGCACCACTCAACCCCAACAGAAGTGTGTTCGTTGCACCATGAGCTTCAGCATGTCCAAAGTGGAGCCTCAGGGAGGGAAGGGAGGAGCAGGGGGCTGCTGTTACAGCCCATTTCTGAAAGGACAAGCAACCACCCGGGTTCAGAGCGACACAGGCTGGCTCAGTGCTCCCCAGGCACATCACACGGGCTGGCTGCAGTCACCTCCCCGACCCTCTCTTTGAGTTAACACAGCTTTTCAGCTCAGACTGAAAATGCTGACGTCTGTCTATTATACCAGGAGTCGCTCCCAAAGCTACTGTCTCCTTTTCCAAATGAGGCAAAGCAGCAAAGGGTTATTAACCAGGGAGAAAAGGAGGACAGGGAGGGAACGTGCTGTTCTTTGATAGGAACTGTGCTAACGAACACTAGAAAAATAAAGATCAGAAAAGCCTCAATGACAGCTTTGACCCTAGAAAAGCTGCAGTCAGACCCCAAAGCAAGAGAGCCAAGAGAAGAGAGTGGAAAGGCCACCGTGTCCCCAGCACCTTGCAGCATCAGAGACCACGTTCAACCCTCCCCCTTCCAGCACCAAGTCATCTGATTAACGCAGGGGCCGGCGTCAGGCTCGCTGAAGAGGCACCTCAAGCACCTCTGCTAATCCTGGCGTGACGTCAGCCAGGCAGAGCCCCATCATCACAGCAAGCACCATGAGGTGTAGACAGCTGGGTGAGACAGGAGCCACCACGGGCTCCACTGCAGGCACTGGCCCCTGTCTTCTCCTTCAGCAGGCCCCACCACTCCTTGGGGACGTGTGGCCACAGTGCCTGCTCACCTCACTCCTTGCAGCTGGCTGATCCCTGGAGAGGAAGAGGAGCTGCCACACCTTGATGTCAGGCCTCGCTGCTGCAAGAGGTTCTAGCTCTCATGGACTTGTGAGTGGCTTTCAGGTTGGCTTGAACGTTGGCTTTGGTTCTCTCAGCTGCTGAAGGGACTCTGCTTTTACAGGACCAGGTCCCACAGAACATTTGAGCATGTGGTTGTCTCCCAGGGTAAGAGCAGCCCGTGGGGATCAATGCTTCAGAAAAAACACACTTTCCTGGACCAGGGCCATGGCGATTAACAGACTTTCCTGGACCAGGGCCACGGCAATGGAGCTACCACCACCAAAGCCATACCTGAATGGGACCTCCCAGGGCTGCCTCTCTCCAGGAAAAACAGCAAACCTATACTGAATACCAACCTATATTTTAGGTGTTTAAAAATAAGCAAACTGACCCTCCTCTACAAAATCACAGAAATCCTGGGAAAAAACAGAGCACAAACTGTACCTTCACTCGTCCCCCACCAAGTGCCAGCCCAGGGTGGGAAGAAGGAGCCTGGCTCCAGAGAGAGTCCCATTTTCTAATGCACACGTTGGCACAGCCCTGGAGCTGGTGGCGACGGGGAAAGGCTGCAGAGAGCCCCTGGGCTCCCAGCACTCTGCTGGGGGGACGGATGCTCTAAATTGGGAACGCAAACCTCGCCCCCCTGCCCGGCAGAGGGGTGTGCTCAGACTGAGCCCTTGTCTGGGCCAGCTCCGACGGAGGCCAAAACACACTCGCAACTTGTTTTGAGTTCCCTGATGCTGGGCTTCCAGAAAAACACCCAAAACTTTCCACCCAAGCTGGCTGCGGGGCGGCAGGAGGACCCTGGGGTTTGTTTCCACGCGTCCAGCCCAGTGGCACTGGCCTGACTGTTTTTCTCTTGGGTGTTGAAAGGAGAGAAGTCTCAGGAGGGGCAGTGCTGAGAGGTGCAAGGGGGACAAAGCCACCCGTCACAGTGACTTTGAGAGGTGACCACAAGGCACGGTGACCACGGACAGTGACTCGGAGGGGTGACCAGCAGACACCCCCTCCCAGCACCCCGGTCCCTGCAGGGGGGTGGCTGCCCCAGGGTGCCCAGACCCCACGGACCCCCCAACCCCAGATAAACCCACAGGAAGGCCACAGTGCAGCTCTCGTCGGCGTCGCCAGCCCCTGCCCATGGCTCAAACCAACACGGCTGCATTACAAACAAACCTGTAGGAGGGAGAAGGAAAGGAAGAATCCCTCGAGGAATCTGCACTGGAGGAGCTAAAAATAAACACTGACAAAAAGTCAAAACCAGAAAGCTCAAATCCCTAATACCAGAGGTTGCCAGCCGGAGGAAGAAGGTGCCCAGCACTCCAGCTCTGCCCAGCGAGGCTCCCACAGAGGGCAGGGGCACGGGTACTCCTGGGCACAGGAGGCCTCGGTGGGCTACCTCCAACAGAGGCCAGCTCTCGGGCAGGGACATGTGGTGCTGAGGTTCCTTGCTGCTTTTTATCTTTGTGTTTTCAAATTACCTCTCAAGATGGGCCAGTCGACTCCAAGGAACCAGGATGCTTGCACAAACCTCCCCAATTCCTCCTCTGCTCCCTCCCAAGCTCCAGAAATGAAGATATCTGTCCCTTCCAGTGCTGGTCACCATCTTACCCACATCCCTCAGATGAGATCATAGAATCATAGAATGCTTTGGGTTGGAAAGGATCTGAAAGATCATCAAGTTCCAACCGCCCTGCCATGGGCAGGGGCACCTCCCACTAGAGCAGGTTACTCAAAGCCCCACTAAATGTGGCCTTGAAGTCTGGTCTCAGAACCAGTCCCTTCACCTCAAATACTGCATTTAGTTTGGGGTCCTTCAGTCCTAGAAGGACCTTGAGGGGCTGGAG
>NW_008621394.1:0-232 GCF_000691845.1 Merops nubicus | reverse complement strand
CCGGGGATGTAGCCCCGAGGTGCCGAGGGACGGGGGATGGAGCTCGACGGCGTCGGGGAATTGGGGATGGGGAGCCGAGGATGGAACCTAGCGGTGTTGGGAGGAGCCAGGGATGGACCCGGTGGTGTCGGGGAACTGGGGATGTGCCCCCGGGGTGCTGGGGAACAGAGACTGGAGCTCAGTGCCGTGGTTGGGGAACCGATGATACGGCATTGGGGCTCAACTACCACGC
>NW_008621393.1:397-875 GCF_000691845.1 Merops nubicus | reverse complement strand
AGGGATAGTCGAGGACAGCCACCGTGCCTGGCAGGGACCATCCCCGCTGCAGTGTCACTGCCTCCGGTGAATATCCTCTGTCCTGAGTGTCCCAGGGACATCCCTGCTCCAGGCCAGGCCACCTCCCCCCAGCAGTGGGTCCCTTTGATGGTTGTGGGTCCAGGGAGTGGTGCTGGGGCCCTGCCAGGTCCCTGTCCCTGTGACATGGCCGCTGCCTTTCCCATCCCAGCCGATGGCCTTGAGCTGATCTGCTGCCCAGAGAGCCCCAGCCTGGGGCACAGTTGGCCGTGGGATCACATCCCAGCAGCATCCCCTGGGACCACCCGCACGAGGGACATCAGGATGGAGAAGGCAGAGAAAGACCTTGTCCTGGAACGAGGCTGTCCCTGGAGAGGTCCTGCAGGCAAAGCAGAGGGACTAGACTTGAGGGACAAATGGAAATGCCCCGCAGCATCTTCTGCACAGCCCTCCCTTGGCC
>NW_008621393.1:0-355 GCF_000691845.1 Merops nubicus | reverse complement strand
CCACGTCCTGGGTGGCACAGCCCAGGCCAAGGCAGCACGCAGGCTGTGGGATGAGCTGCTGCTGCCCGGGTCGGGGTCTCTTTGCAGGCTCGGGGTGCCCCACTGCTCAGCAAACCTCCCTCCCCAGCCCCTTTCCAGCCAGGTCCCGCCAGCCCCGTGCCCAGCCCTGCCCGAGGAAGCCCGGGGAAGGCAGGGGCTGGGGTGGGAGTTGCGGTGATAAGGAGCAGCCTCCTGGGGAGCCCATTAGCCTCTTGCCTCTGCCTCGCTGCCCTCGGATGTGGCCACGGCAGGAAGCAGAGCCTGGCAGAGCCTGGCAGAGCCCGGCCGGCCCGCGGCACCGCGCCAAGCCAGGGGC
>NW_008621392.1:0-207 GCF_000691845.1 Merops nubicus | reverse complement strand
GGGTCTCGCTGGCCGGGGTCTCCCTGGCCGGGGTCTCACTGGTTGGGGTCTCACTGGCCGGGGTCTCACTAGTTGGGGTCTCACTAGTTGGGGTCTCACTGGTCGGGGGTCTCACTGGTCAGGGTCTCACTGGTCAGGGTCTCACTGGCTGGGGTCTCACTGGTTGAGGTCTCACTGGTTGGGGGTCTCACTAGCCAGGGTCTCACT
>NW_008621391.1:0-2872 GCF_000691845.1 Merops nubicus | reverse complement strand
AACAAACCCCAAACCTGACAGAAATGAACACAGTCTGACGTTTAGAATATTATTTTTTATTTCCTGTTGGATTGTGATTGTAAATGATCTGGGAACAGGCACACCCCCCCCCACGCTCAAAGTGTACTGTACTTCTAGAAGCAAAATTGTGTGAGCATATTTTAAGGAGCGAGAGAGCGAGCGCGCGAGAGAGATTTTATGCTAATGTTAAATAGAAAGCACTTAAAACCCACTGCCTTCTATGGAACACAAGGATATTTCAGACAATCGAGAGGAAAGGAGAGCCAGGTTTTTGTCTTTTTGTTTCGTTTTGTTTTGTTTATGTTTTGTTTAAAGCAATTTTTTTGGCATTCTGTTTGTTGGAGAACTCCGTGTGATCTTTTTTCATAAAAAAACAAAAAAAAATTAATTGAAAAAAAAAAAAGCGACCCAAGGAAGCATCTGTCTTTGTTTTGCCTGTCCTGACTCATGGGGGGTTTTCTCCCCTTGGTGGCAACGGTGGCTTTTTGGGGATAACCCCCTGGCAGCCCCCCTGTGGGTGGCACTGATGGGTGGGGTGGGACCGATGGCTGGGCGGGGACCCAAGAGCCGAGGGCTCTGCTCGTGGGGCCCGTGGGGCAGGAGGTGTGGGAACGTGCTCCTGCCAACTCCCCGAGCCTCACCAGGGTGATGTAATGAGGATGAAACGCTGGATTTGCTCTTTTTGGTGTGAGCTGCACTCCAACCAAGCAGGGGCTTGGTGTGGAGAGAGCCTCGGGTGCTTCTCCAGGGGGTTTCTGCTCTGCTCACCCCACTCCCTGCTCCGCTTGCTGCCCGCCAAGGTGCTGCACTTTGCAGGCTGGCAGGGCTTCAATGGGACCCGGTGACAAATCCAGGTGAGGGAGAGGACCCTGGAGAACAGGGAGCAGCACAAAGGGCACCCCAAGACCCCACAAGACCCAGCCCATCACCAGCAGCCAAGTGCCTGCGGTGCTGGGGCGATGCCAGTGGCACAGCTAATGACCAGGCATTGTTGCAAAGACATTTCATCTGGTGTTGGCTTCATTGATGGCCCTTGCAATAAATCCCAGAGCTCAGCTGTGGCCTGTGGGTGGCATCTGCAGTGCTGTGACCTTGGGACCAGACCCAGCCTCTCTTACAGTTATGAGGGGGGCAAAATGAAGACACAATCCAAAAAAAAAAAAAAAACCTTTGTTTTTTCCTACACAGCAATTGGTGTATTTGGGGGAGGAATCATGATTTTGAGCCATTCTTGTTGAAAACCTGCAGCTCCATCAATGAAAGCTGAGACCCACCTTCCCACCAGGGACTGAAGGAGTGTTTCCTTCCTCTCTTGCTCTTCCTCACCATCTCTCCGTCACCCTCCTCCCCAGCACCGGTCCTAATTCCTTTGGGATTTGGCAGTATTTTCTTCCTCCTGGGAACGGCTTGGTTCAACCAAGAAGACCTCTCTCTCCACTGTAGGGCTGCACATCACTGATGGGGAGCACCCCAAGAGCAACAGGACTGTCCCCCCAGGGTGGGGAGAACATCACCCCAAGCAGTGGCCCTGGGCAGCACCGGCCATTTTGGGATGCCACAGCCCCATGCCAGCGTGATGCTGGTCCCTGTCTGCCCTGGGGCAGCTCCCTGGCTGAGGGCACCCTCCCCGAGGAGGGACGTGGGCCACAGTGGGGCGGTGAGGACCGTGGTGGGAAGCAAGTCCCACCTTGCCCCCGTCGCCCCACCCTGGGGCTCAGTACCCCAGTGTGAAGGAGCCGTTGGAGATCTCGGTGTAGAAACAGGTACTGTGGGATGTACTGGTGAGGCTGTAGGCAAAATAGGCCACGGCCGAGCCCAGCGTCAAGCCCGTCATGTAGGACACAGTCATGGTGTTCCCTGTGGGAAGGGACACAGGGTGTCAGGGTGCTCTGGCCACCACCCTGCCTGGGTCCCCAGGGGGGTTGGTCCTACCTGCCAGCTCCCGCTGCTCGGGGCTCACTTTGCCGGCGGCCAGGATCATGGGGACGCTGCCGAAGTAGCCGTTGGTGATGCCCATGAGGAGGGAGAAGATGCAGGGCCAGGCGGGGTGGCCGAAGGTGGGCTGCCCATTGGGGTAGACACACATGATGAAGAGGGGGATGAAGACGACACGGAGGCAGGAGTAGACGAGGAGGTGAGTCCCTCTCCAGTCGTAGGGCAGGGCAGCCAGGATCTGCAGCGAGGGGCAGAGATGATGCTGGGGGTGGGAGGTGTGGAGGCTGGGGAGAGCAACGTGGGGCCAAAAATGGGGCAGCAAGGAGATGAGATGGGGGACACACCAACTGCTGCAGGAGCCCGACCTGGAACATACTGCTGAGCAACCTCATGCTGGTTAGATACCCATGGGGTGGAGATGACCCTTGTTGGAGCCAAGTGGCTTTGAAAGAGGACACAAAAAGGAGGCAGGCCCCCACAGCGTTGGCGTTGGCCTCACTCCTACCTTGCCGACGAAGTCGGAGAGGTTGAAGATGGCCATGATGAGGATGGGGAGCCATTCCCCCAGCGTGCAGTTGTGGATCTCCGACTCCAGCCCGGGGAAGAGGCACAGGGTGATGAAATAGGTCATGGCAATGGACAGCATGTAGGCCCAGATGAGCCGGGACACGACGTAGCGGTGGAGCAGCATGTCTGGCAGGGACAAGCAGCACAGATCAGCCAAACCCACAGCCCTCTCCTGCACCCACAGCCATCTCCACAGCATCAAACTCGTGCCTGCATCCCAAGGGTGGCTTCCAAAGGCCAGCCTGCCCCATGGTTTTGGCCACGTGGAGAAAGGGCTGACCCTTCCCCAAAGCCCTGGGCCACCCATTGCTCATTCTGCCCCCCCCAAAAACTCTGCATACACCCCCCC
>NW_008621390.1:6232-6453 GCF_000691845.1 Merops nubicus | reverse complement strand
CGTCCTCTTCACCCGCAGCAGGAAGGGAGTTGTGCTCCTCATGTCTCTGCCTCTCGGGACCAGTCCTTGCCGAGCTCCCTCCGTCCTGGACGATCCTCCTCTCCCAGTCGGCAGCAGAGCCTTTATTTCCTCCTCGTCGTTGAAAGGGGACGGCCCATACCTCTGCTTCAGGTGCCTGCGGACCTGGGGAAGGGGGGGAGAAGCAAACTAAGGGGCCCGTT
>NW_008621390.1:3857-6098 GCF_000691845.1 Merops nubicus | reverse complement strand
CGGGCAGGGCAGGGGTGGCAGAGGGGCAGGTCCCACCTTACGGGCTGAGCCCCCGCCGAAGTCAGCCAGCTGCTGCCTGAAGCCGGGGTTGGGGTTGGCGACGGGCCGGACGGCTCGCACGGCCTCCAGCACCTCCTGGAAGCTCAGCTCCGTGACGGCCATGACGTAGGCCACGACCACCGTGGTGCTGCGGGAGATGCCGGCCAGGCTGCAGGGGAAGGAAGGCAGAGGGGCTGCTGGCAGCAGAGCTCCCTGACCTCATGCTCGACCCTTCCTCCACCCCTGGGCTTCAGCTATTTTGGTTCATCTTCGCTGAGAACTCGCTCTCTGGGAGGCCTGAGGCTTTCCAGGGGCCTCTCCATCAGTGCCTATAAATACTGGCTCCTCCCTGGGGGAGCTGTGGCCGCTGTCT
Organism: Merops nubicus; assembly: GCF_000691845.1. NCBI lineage: Eukaryota > Metazoa > Chordata > Aves > Coraciiformes > Meropidae > Merops > Merops nubicus. The sequence goes on along the minus strand of NW_008621390.1, from coordinate 5,686 downwards.
GGCTGCCTGCCCCACACCCTGCTCGCCCCACTCGCTCCTGTCCCAGGGCTGCCCGCAGCCCGCTGGGTCTGAGTCACGAACCACAGCCCAGGGTGGGTCCTGGGTGGACCTGTGGGCACGGAGCCCTCTGGCACAGGCTGGCTCTGATCCAGCGGGGTGCTGGAGGCCAGATCTCTGCTGCGCTGGGGCACATGTCATCGGGCATGGGGAAAGACACAGGGCAAGAGAAAACGGCCTCAAGTTGCCCTCAAGGGGAGGTTTGGGTTGGAGCTGAGGAACAATTTCTTGCCCTGGAGGGTTGCCCAGGGCTGTGCCAGGCTGCCCAGGGCAGTGGTGGAGTCCCCACCCCTGGAGGGGTTTCCAAGCCGTGGAGATGTGGTGTGAGGGACACGGGGCAGTGGGGACCTGGCAGTGCTGGGGGACAGTTGGACTCCATGAGCTTAAAGGTCTCTTCCAACCCAAACAATTCCATGATTCTGTGATTTTAAGTAGACAAGTAGATGGGTTACCAGTGGACGAGGCAGTTCCCTCCGTGCAGGCGACACTGGTGTATAAAACTGATGCATTCCTTGAAGTGCCTCTTGCTAGCAGGAAAAACAAACCAGTCAGAACAAGGACTTCAGGGGTGGACCAGGAGTTGCAGGCTGCAGGCAGAGCAGCCCTGCGTGTTGGAGGATGAAGCACTAACATCAACTGCCCCTTGCTTTGCAGGGGGCTGCTGAGACCCGAGCAGCTCAGTGCTGCTGTTTCCCAAGGGGAGGTCACGGGCCAGCCCCCCGGGGGACAGGAGCAGGTCTCACTCTGCTGGGGACATGTGGGGCTGCCCTGGGACTCGTGTCACTTGTGCTGGGACACAGGGAGCGTGGCTGCTCCACGCCAGCCCCCTTGGCTGGCTCCACAGCCTTTTGCCCCTCTTGCTGCAGGGCTCTGTCCCCCACCTCGCCCCACAGCCAGACCCTGCTCCCGGGGTGCTGTCAGGGTGCAGAGGTGGTCCCCAGCACGGGGCAGCGTGCCCACAGGTCACTGTAGCACCTCGAGGTGCTGGCAGCCCTCACCCCTCATCCCTCCCACAGCCCCCCCACCAGCCTCCCCGGGGTACTCACATGTTGGCCTCGGGGGTGTCGGGCAGGGGGATGCGGAGGTAGGTGATGTCCTGGAAGACACAGAATGAAGAGGAGAAAGTCGGGTGCTGTGGTTGGGGTGTGATGTGGACTTGCACCTCGTCTGCTCCTCACCCCAGTGCTGCCTGTGGGGCTTCGCTCCCCCAGCACAGCATCCCCCCACGTGGGATGGCAGAAAGGGGGGGAATGGAGGGACAGGCGGCTCGTGGGAGGGGGTGAGAAACAAGATGATGCTGGAGAGATGGGAATTGCTTCCCGTTAGCATTCAAGGCCAGGTTATAGTCAGAAGATGGCCAGTTTCCCGGGCTGGGGGGGCTGCCCAGCTCCTCTGGGACCACTGGGTGGTGGTGTACGTGCTGTGGGATGCTCGGGGGGGAGGGAAGATGCTGCAGCAGGGAAGGAGCTGCAGAGACCCACAGGGCAGTGTTGGGCACGGGGACCCTACCTGCAGCAGGGGCTGGGGAGACTCATGGATCGAAACAATGTGGGTGATCTTGTTCCGACTCAGCTGCTCCAGGTCTTTGGCATCTACAGGATAACAATAGGTATCAGCATGTAGGAGTTTCTTATTCTTCCCTTCCTACAAGTGCACCCACCATGCTCCATCAGGCAGAGCAGATAAAGCCCTGCCCCAGAGCCTGGGCTGCATCACGCTCCCCATGTGCACTGGCACAGACACGGGCAAACCACAGAATCCCGGACTGGTTT
>NW_008621390.1:2398-3593 GCF_000691845.1 Merops nubicus | reverse complement strand
TGAACAATCCACAACTGTCTCAGCCTGGCCTCCCAGCAGAGGGGTTCCAGATCATTTCTGTGGCCTCCTCTGGACCCATTCCAACAGATTCACATCCTCCTTGTGCTGAGGACTTGGATGCAAATGCACCCCAGAAATCTGCAATGCAAACGCTCTGACATCCAACCAGAGACCTCCTCCCTTCAAAGGCACTTGCCCTTGCTGCTCCTGCTGGGGTGAGTATTCATGTGTGCATGGAAAATCTCCCTCCTCAAGAGGCAGCCTCCTGCCTGCCTGTGCTTGTCCCCAGCTCGGGGAGGTGACACGTGCTCTGCCTGCACCCCCCTGTGCAAACCTGCTCATAGCAATGGGACCTGCTGCAGCCTGAGGGATCTGCAGAAACCCCCCAAAACAGCGACTTGCAGCACTCTGTGCACCCTCTCTGCAGCTGCACGCACAGAAATCGGGTGTCCTTGGCTGCCTGGGGCAGTGACCTGGCTCTCACAAACACCTCAGCACCCCTGGCTGTGATCCTGGCCCCTGCTCTGCACAGTGACGTTACACGGGGAGGGGACCAGGCTCCTCTCGCTGCCTGAGCAGCTTTGTAGCCATCACCCTTCCGTGCCACGGCCAGCAGATGAGCTGCTGGGGAGGAGCAGTGACATTCTCCCATCTCGTCGCTTCGGGCTGCGAAACTTCCACGTGGTGTGAAACCTTGGCTCGGGAATCCAGCCCGCCGTGTGCCAACAGCATGATGTGAATTTTAATAGGAGTGAGCCTCGAGAGAGATGCTCCATGGCTGAGCTGTGCCGTGTGCCTGCGGGGAGGTGGGACCCTCGGGGGGGGCTGCACAGCACCCACCACCTTCCCACCACCTTGGGACGGCAGGGACAGCAGTTAGCGACCCCGCAGCCAGGCTCTCAGCAGCTGGAAAAGCTCTCAGGGGGAGAAAATGTCTCTGTGAGCTGTCAGAGCTTAATGCAGCAGGCCTGAGATCTCTGCCCTCGCCCTGTATTGTAGGCAGAGCGATGCTGGGCTGCCATCAGGCACAGACCCCAGTCAGTGGAACCCCCGTGATGAATTGGGAGCTGGGTGTCCTGGTCCCCCTGCTCCCCGCAAGCTGCAGCCCCCCCAGCACACCCCAAGGTGCTCTGTGGGGTGCAAGGGCTGCCCCGGCCAGAGCTGATGCTCAGTCTCCACTGACATTTTCTTAGCA
>NW_008621390.1:1713-2371 GCF_000691845.1 Merops nubicus | reverse complement strand
CAGGAATCAAGCTGCCCAAAGAGCCACTCAGGAGGTGGGAGCACTAACAGGCACCACTTGGTCATGGCAGATGCCAGCACTTGGTCAGGAGTTACCCCCTGACAACAAAAACCACTTAAAATAGTGTGAGAAGGGGTGACTGCCTCTGGGAGAGATTCCCTCCTGAGGGTGGGCAGCCCCCTCCTGCATCTCCTACAGCTGCAAACTGGGGTGCATCACCCCGAGCCACCCTGGCCCTGCTGCCTCTCACTGGTGTGGCACCACCAGCTCCTGGCACAGGATCCACGCTGGCTCGAGCACAGCTCGCCGTGGTGGGTGGGGTCCCACGGGACTTGGGAGGGGTTGAAAGCAAAGCCTGGCTCTCTCTGTGCCACCCACCCCCTCCCAGTCTGCCCAGCCTTGTGCAGGGGCAGCAGGACAGTTGCGAGGCTCCCGGTCCCAGCTGGCAGTGCCATGGCAGGGGGCATCTCAGCAGGACCCTCCCTGGGGAGGCCACGGCCCCCTCAGCCCCTCCCTGAGAGCTCAGGGCAGCTGTTAAATAAGGAAAGCAAAGCACAGGCAGAGGGGTGCTGCCTTGTGCTCCCCCACAGCACCTCTGCCCTCGCTGCTGCCCACACAAACCAGGCAGCAGAGGGGAGCACGTGGCAGGGCACGGGGG
>NW_008621390.1:0-1544 GCF_000691845.1 Merops nubicus | reverse complement strand
CTGGCGGGGCAGTGGGTCCTGGCAGGGTGCTGGGCAGTGTTTGCAGGCAGCATGGCATGAACTCAGGCAAGGCCAGCTCTCTGGCTGGAGGACATCTCTGCGGTGTTGGGGCTCCACTTACCGATGAAGTTCCCAAGGTAGAGGCCGGGGAGGATCTGTGGGGCACAAGAAGTGGCAGCGTGAGCAGTGACCTTGTCGTGGCACCCGCTGTGGGAAGCAGCCAGCTCGACCAGAAAGGCCAAAGTTCTGCCATTAACGTCACCAGCCCCGGGGCAGGAGCCGTGCGGGTGCAGCTGAACCTGGGCTGCTGCTCTGGCATCCAGCACCCGGGGCTGGATGTAGCCCTGGCACCCCAACCTCATGGGTGCTGGGAGTCAGACGTGGCTTTTTTATTCCTCCTCTTGCTTACTGTGAATAAACTCTTTGTCAGGGCTTATTACAGAGCTCAGCAAGCTGCATACGCCTCCGTACAGTCTCGGACTACACCCGTGACCTGGGCAAGTCCTGCTGCCCAGGGGACAGGGAGGCAATGGAAGGCACGGAGGTGCCTGGGGAGGGGGTTGGCGTGGTCCCCCTCCCAGCCCCACGCTCTGCTCCCCTCGCTCTGCACTGCAGGGAGCCTGTTTCTGACAGCCCAGGAACAAATCGCTCCGGACACCCTGTCTTCAATTTATTTTCCTTGTGAAATTCCACTTCTCGTGATGAATAGATAATTGGCAGTGCCTCTGTTAATAGCAGTGCCGATGCAGAAGCAGGACACCCTGCACCCCTCCTTACCCTGAGCTGGTTTATTTTCCCCCTTCTCCCAGCCTGGGCAGCAGGGCTCCCTGGGCTGCTCACCCCCAGGACCCCGTTTTGTGCCCAGGACGTGGGCAGGGGAGTTGATCTCCACCAGCACAGCTGGGCTCCCACTCCTCTCACCGCCCACGTTTGGCAACATTTCTTGGTGAAGAGCTTAAAGAGGGATTTTTTTAATGATTCCTAAGATTTTAGATCCGTTTTCTATTGACCAGGCACCTTTAACTTGCAGCTGCAGCACCGAGAGGAGCGGGCAGGAGAGTGCCCGTTGGTAAGGGCAGCTCCCAAGGGCAGGACACCGCGCTGTGAATCAGGGCACGTTCCCACCCCCGGCACCCTCCTTTCTTGGTGAAGAGCTTAAAGAGGGATTTTTTTAATGATTCCTAAGATTTTAGATCCGTTTTCTATTGACCAGGCACCTTTAACTTGCAGCTGCAGCACCGAGAGGAGCGGGCAGGAGAGTGCCCGTTGGTAAGGGCAGCTCCCAAGGGCAGGACACCGCGCTGTGAATCAGGGCACGTTCCCACCCCCGGCACCCTCCTGCCCCACACCTCGCTGGGGAAAACGGTTTTTTGGCAGCGCAGCCGGGTCTGCAGCGCCGGGCACGGCCCCAGGTGTCGGGTGGAAGGGGAGCGGAGCTGTCAGGACGGGGGTTCTGCCAGGAGGATGTTTCAGCTCAGCCGTGACAGGGAGAAGCTCCAACGACCATAAACCCGTTCCCGTTGCCCCCGCCCAGCGGTGCTGAG
>NW_008621389.1:357-1910 GCF_000691845.1 Merops nubicus | reverse complement strand
CGTCAGTGGCCTCCACTGGGACATGGACATCCCAAAATCGTTTTACATTGGCCAGTTTGTGATCACCTCCAGGATTTCTGGGTGGCTGGGGTTCCCTATTCTAGCCCATTGTGTTATCAGGGTGACCCATTTACCCCCTTTGAACACTCAACCCAGCATGGGTGCCAGGAGGAGCTGTGCTTTGGTGCCGGCTACCTCTGAACCAGCTCTAACTCTTTCATATGCTTCCAGTATTTCTTTTTCTGTTGGAGTGTAATTGACCTCGCATCCTTTGTATCCGTTGACTCCAAAACCACAGAGGTCGGCCTTGGGTCTCCCAGGGTACTCTCTGCCAGAGGCTCTAGGTAGGACCATTCTTCCCGGCTGCAGTGTAGAGAAGGTTTTTAGCATCTTGTTCTGCCAGGATTGGCCCGAGGGCTCCTGTCGTTACTGACACCTGAACCCCGTGATCGCTTCAACTCAACCTCTGCTGTTGAGGGTCATCGAGACACTGACTCCAATATGGAGGATGCTGCAAATGGCATTTATTGCATCGCTGCGATTGCTTATATATGACAAGCCATGCCCACAATGCCCCTCGTGGGCGGTCTAAGCTTTCCGTTACATCGTAAGATCTGGGCACCAATCCCTGCCTAGGGCGGGCTCTGCTTACCAAAACAGGCTCCTGCATGCACAATCTCCTGTTTAATTTGTTCAAAGGCTTGCTGCTGCTCAGGGCCCCATTTGAAATCATTCTTCTTCCGGGTCACTTGGTAGAGAGGGCTCACAAGCACACTGTAGTCTGGGATGTGCATTCTCCAGAAACCCACAGCACCCAAGAAAGCCTGTGTTTCCTTTTTGCAGGTTGGCAGCGACATGGCTGATATCTTATTGATTACATCCATTGGGACTTGGCAACACCCATCTTGCCATTTTACTCCCAAAAACTGGATCTCTCTTGCAGGTTCCTTAACCTTCGTATTATGGCAAAACCAGCATTCAGGAGGATTTCAATTATTTTCTACCCCTTCTCAAAGACAACTTCTGCTGTATTGCCCCTCACAATGATGTTGTCAATATACTGCAGGTGTTCTGGTGCTCCACCCTTCTCCAGTGCAGTATGGATCAGGCCATGGCAGATGGTGGGTCTGTGTTTCCACCCCTGGGGCAGTCGATTCCACATGTACTGGACGCCCCTCCAAGTGAAAGCAAACTGTGGCCTGCACTCTGGTGCTATAGGAATGGAGAAAAATGCATTAGCAATGTCATTTGTGGCATACCACTTGGCTGCCTTTGACTCCAGTTTGTACTGGCATGGCTGGCAGGGCAGCACTCATTGCTGGTGGAACTTCATTCAGGCCACAGTAGTCCACTGTCAGTCTCCATTCGGCTTTCACAGTGGCCATATAGGGCTGTTGAAAGGCAAGTGAGTTTTGCTGATCAATTCTGGGCTCTTTAGCTGATGAATCAGGTTCTGGATAGGGATCAGGGAATCTCGGTTGATGCAATACTGACGCTGGTGCACCGTATTGGTAGCGACTGGCAGCCGGCGGCCCTTTTCCCCCCTCAACCCC
>NW_008621389.1:0-263 GCF_000691845.1 Merops nubicus | reverse complement strand
ATCCTCGCCTTAGACAGTCTAGGCCAGGGATGCATGGGGCCTCTGGGCCAGTCACAAGGGGTTGTTTATGCCACTCCTTCCTAGTCAGGCTTGCTTCAGCTTCCAGTACAGTGAGCTGCTGGCATCCCCCTGTCACCCTAGCAATACAGATCGGTTCAGCCCCACTCTAGCAGGATGGCATCAGGGTACACTGTGAACCAGTATCGACTAAAGCTTTGTACTTCTGTGGGTCTGACGTGCCAGGCCATTGGATCCACACTGTC
>NW_008621388.1:0-1424 GCF_000691845.1 Merops nubicus | reverse complement strand
CCCCCCCAAAGTTTTCCTCTGACCCCTATCTGGCAAATTCCCCTGTGCAGTTTCATGGAATAGTCACCTGAAATTTATTATTTCCTATAATTTATCTTAATACTGCACTAAAATCCCTAATAGGGTAGTGATGACATGGATTAAACTCTCCATCCAGAGCAATATAAACACTTTTTAGATAGCCTGTGAAGAGTGGCTCAACGTTAGGAGAATTGTGAGGCAAGCTGTTAGTGAATTATGGTCAAGGTCAGAGAATGCACATTTATTTTTCTGGTAGTTGTATCATTATCAGGCTCTTATGATATATCCACTTGTACTGCAAATGTAGCTAACTTACCTTGGTGAATCTGATTTATGGCATTGCAGCTGACAAGGTTGCCCGTTTGTTAGTGCTTATTTTATATTTGAATAGCTTTCAGCACATAAATTTGAGGAATTGCTTGAATACTTCAGCTGTTCAGTATTTCATGGAGAAACTAGACCAGAGGAGTGCTGCTGTTGATATTTCTATTTTGATATTGTCCACTTTTTCTTCTGAATTAAAATGATGCCTGCATTTGTACTTGGATGTGCCTCCTGAGCAGAATTTATTGTGAAGAGTAAAACTTAAATGTGAAAGTTCTGAAGAAATTGGGACATAACCTTGCAACACAGTTTATTTTACATTCAAAGCATACCATAAATGTGTATTAAAAAAAAAAAAGACAAAGAATTAAAAAAAAAGACAAGGAATTAAAAAAAAAAGTAACTAATTGAATGAGTTCCTCTGATTAAGCTTAAGAATGGGTGGAGGAGTAACCCTATGGTGCAGGATGGAAGAAGAGCTCTCCAATGGGTGCAGAAATAAGACCTTTAAGTTTCTTATGGACTTCAGTGGTGTTGCATCAGGCAGAGGAGCACAGCTTAATTACAGCCAAGATTAGCTCATCCTCTTCCCAGAAGGATCCACTTTTAAGTAGACACAATTGCATGAAGAGCCAAACAAAGAAAAAGCAAAACTCATTACTTGCCTCTAACATTTTCTAAAGCTACTTTAACATGTCTCTCTCCTTCCAGGTCTCCTTCTTTGCTGGGAGGAGGAAATGCTTCATTTAATTCACTTTACCCCCTGGTATCACTGTGGGCCATCACCTCTGGAGATATTCTGTAGATCTCAGCTTGCCCTGATTTTCTAGGGATCAGGAAAGAAGCCAGTCAGAAACTCAACTCATAAACTCAAATGTGATGGGCAGAAGGGGAAACTTTCTTGAGGGTCCCATGTCATCGTGTTGACACCCAGGACTTCTCAAGTTCCAAACTGTCTTCTCAACCAGTTCTTCTCCCAGAGTGTCTACACTTTTAATAATAGTGAAGGAAGGCAGGAAGATGTTATCTTTTATTTTCCACTTTAATGAATCTATCTTTCCTACCCAGAAGGTGACCCT